>NW_009694868.1:0-62072 GCF_000703405.1 Apaloderma vittatum
AGGTTTTATCGGCATGCTTAACCTTTAACTCAAAAAACAAAAGCACAGCTGCCTGTCACCCTGCTTTGGAAGTTTGCTAGCCTCATCACTAAAGGAATCAGAAGACTTTGAGCTGAAGGCATAGTTTTCTTGGGCTCAGAGCAGCTGTGATTACTGTTTCAGAAGCAATGTTCTCTCCTAATGAGTACAGTTGTCGTAATATCTGGAATGTTTACCCAGGAATTGGGGTCTGGCTGTGTAAATTTTACTAGCTCATAAGAAAAGTAAGCTTAGGTTGTTCTTCTTGAGTATGATCTACCACAAGTATTCTTGAGAGAAAAATACGTGAAGAAATAAAGTGAAGGTAATAAGGAAAGGCAGAGGTTTTATCTTTTCATAAACGTGTATGTCAATACACAGTCACAGATGTGTGTGTGTATATAAATCTGAGCAGTGGGGTTAGGGGAGAATTCAAATATAAGCCATGGTAGAAAGCAGGAATCAGGGGCAGTGGAGATTGAAGGTAGGCATCAGCACAAGAGAAGGAAAGAGATGGGGAGGAGCTGAGAGTGAAGTTAGCAAACACAAAGGGCAGGTGCTGAAGGTGTCTGAAATGCTGGTAGGCTCAAAGAGCCTTCAGTTTTGTTCTCACACAGAGGCAACATGATATGTTCAGCACATCTTCTCAGTTCTTATTATTGGAATGACAATTCAAATAATTGTTCCTAAATGTGGCAAAAACACATCTGCCAACACATGTGACTACTGTGTATATTTGAGTGTGTTTGTAACTATTAGGGTTAACATTTAATGCTCTATTTTTCTAGCCTTTCGGCTAGCTTTTGAGTTTTTCTTGCCTTTTGAATACACCAAGTGGGTAAGCATTCATTTTTATGGTTTTTTTCAGAGCCTTTTATTATTTTCCATGAAAAAAAATTTGATACTTTCTAGGTTGTTTAAAAGATACTATTCAATGATTTTGAAGTTGCAAGTGTTTGAAGTCATGAGAATAGCACTGCAGACTATAAAAGCTGATGGATCAAGATTCTTATGTCTGAGAAAATGAGAACAACAACAAACCCTCTGATCTGTTTCCTACCTCTGCAATGCAGAGCTCACCACAAAGCACCTCTGTCTGATGACACTTCTGGTTTTACCCTTAGAATATCTAGTTAGTAGTCCGGGCAGTTTCTTGAAATTTTCTGGGTGTAAGTAATCCACCTGAGTTTTACAGCTGTTAATTTAATCCCACTACTGTTTCCATACCTCTCCTGGTCTAGTAACAAATTTAGCCTAGACATGAGAACTCATAAATTAACAAAGATAGGTAATTGAAGTGTGTTAAATGCAGCATTCCTAAGAGGAATGGTATTAACTTAATTCCTTTCCTAAGTCAGTGCATCAGAATCCTGTCTTGCATGTCTTTTAAATACTATATTTTATGGAATCAGGTTATACCAATTTTTCCAGCAACAAATATCTTGAGTGTCTTGTTTGCTAAGGCATATACTTTAAAAATGAAGCAAGTCATGGGTATTACCTGTTTGCCAAATGCTAGAAACCAAACTGATTTCATTAGACTGAATGGTTTAAAAAATGAGGTTTTCTTTTCGTCAGATGCATGATAGCTTATTAATGTATAAAATCTAAAAAAAACCCACTCCAAACCTCAACCAAGCAGCATTTATGTGAGAAGCGTCGTCATTGACAAAGACTGCTGTCTGACTGCGTGTGTTGTTCTGTCAGTAACTAAATGTCATGTGCAGATAGCACTAACGTGTTCTGCTTTTCACGGGTGATCTACAGTACAAAGCAAAACACCTTTGGAGCTTTACACCTGCAAATAGTAGGTTTCCCTTCTAAGCTGAAGCAGAAATTCCTATTCCTGTAGGTAACCATGCATACTAAAGAGACCCTCTGCCAAGACGCCTTGGAACTCCTCTCAATTTGTGTTGAGAATAATTTATTTAGTTTTCTGTGAACTTCTGATAGTTATATTGTTCTCTTTTAGTGTCAGTTTAACATTTTTGTAACAGGATGCCAGTTGGTTTTGAAGAGTAAAACTCCCAGTAATGATTGCTGAAAAAGGTATAAGAAGCATAACATAATAAAATACTTTTATTTAGGCAGGTTAGCGCTTCTCTTGTTTATCATTAAATTATTACTGAGGTCATGAACGCATTGTTTATAGTAATGATGAAATCTTCAACTCGGATGTAGGGAAGTGAGAGAAAAATGAGTAATTTCTAGTATATGTAGTTTCATCCAAGGCTTTTGAATTATTATTCATATTGTACATGCATTTGTTCTTGTTTCCTAGGTAACGACATGTTTTACAAAAGCAATTTTTTACTATTGTAGAAGTAAGAATAGTTAATCTCAGATAAGTATGGAACTATCAAAAATCTTAACCTTTTAAAATCTAGACTTCATATTTCAATGGATTGTCTCTGTGTGCATGTCTTTAGATCTACATATATAGGTTCTGGAGTATATAGGCTTAATTTTAGATTATGTATATTTGCTTAATTTTAAATTGTAGCTGAATTGTTAATTTCATTCAAGTTATACATACACACTTTCAAGTTTCTGCCTTCATTCTCTGTGGATAATATGTATATATGCATATTTTATATAGCTGCCTCCCCAAATCTCATGAGTATTACTGTAAAAGGAGATATATGTATATATGAAATAGATATTTATATGCAGGTTTAGATTCCAGACTTCTCAGAAATTGAGCATTTTGTTGTCTTCTGCATATATGAAAATAAGATATTTTTTTTTCTGACTGCTATGAGATACATTTACAGAGCTTTCTTCACAGAGTTTGGGAACTGTGCTGGAGTATTCGGGATAAATTGCACTGTAATGTTGAAAGACTTTTACAGGTTTAGTCAGAGAAGGGGAATACTGCATTTTAAAAGAGTTATGAAAAGGAGTCTGCTGGCCAGTATTTCGTCTGTTAGTCATACTTTTTTCTTACACAGAATATGACAGAAACCATGGACCTTGATCATGCAGGCAATATTTATTCTTCTAAGCTGACAAAAATCAGTCACATTAGGTAATTGGTATTACTGTGGTCTCTTCTGCCACTAATGGATTAATGTAAGCAGTTCCAAGCTGTTTCATTTTTTTTCATGACACATTTATCAACAGCTTATTTAGAGTAAGGGCAAAGCATTACGTCTGCACCTTAAAGGAAATCATTGTTGATTAAGTTTAAGGAAGTGTCTTTATTTTTCCCCTGAACACTCAAAATGATACCCAGTTATGAGAAAGGATGTTACCTAATTTTTTTACTTTATAACTTAAGTTCTTTTATTAGGGGGTATCAGCTTAAGGTTTAGTTCTCCTCCATGGACTCTGTATGTCACCAGTGGCCTTTAGACTCTGAGAGATACAGAAAATAGGGCTGTACGATCATACTTCCAGTGTGAAATTAGTTTTAGAAGGCTTTTAGGTGATCAGCTGAAGAGTTGTTATTTCCTTGAATCTGTTTGGAAGATCCACAGGTAAATTCCCTATGTGATATAACCAGTCTCCCTTTTTCTTTTGTGCTGCTGAGGCCTCGAAAGTTAAAAAGTGATTTTAAAGTTGCTTCCAATGATTGTGCACTGTGTTTTCCTCTGTCACTACACACTGTCAGCCCAGGACTCAGCAGAGATTCCAGCTTTGGCTGTCAGCAAAGTGTCTGTGAGCCTCTGTGGGAACTGCAGAGGGGATAAGAAAGTATTTGAAAATGTTGTTTTATATGCTGACTGTGGTAACGTTCTCCACTGTGATTTTTTTCCTCCCTTGTTTTTCATGCAGTTTGGCATCTAGATTTTTTTCTGAGTTTATCAGTATTAAATTTCTAAGAATAGAATATTGTATATCTATATATGGTTATAACCTGTTATCTAAAATACATGAGGCACTGTTCATGCAAAGAGGAGAAAACATGTATTCTGTCTGAAGATTTATTAGTGCCTTTTAGTCTTCAGGACTGCAGGAAAAAAAAAGCTGGAATGAACCTCTGGAGATTGTACAGTCGGCCTCCTAGCCCAAGGCACTATCTTTGTCATTCCTCACAGATACTCTGTCAGAAGGAATTATAGAATAATTTTGGTAGCAAGGAACTTCTGGAGGTCGTCTGGTCCAGCCGGCTGTTAAAGCCAGGGCCACCTTCAAAGTTGGGTCAGGTCAGCTGAATTTTGAATAGCCCTAAGGATAAGTCTTCTCTGAGCAACACGCTCCAGTATTTTACTACCTTTATAAGCCCTTTCCTCTCTTCTATCTAATTGGAGTAATTGGAGTTTCTGCAACTTGTGCCTGTTGCCTTTTGTCCTTTCATGGTGAACCTCTGAGAAGAGGAGCCTGACTCTTCACTCTGAAAACAGTGCTTAGATTAGGGGGCCGGTTAGCTCAGTTAGTTGAGCGTAACGCTAACAACGCCAAGCTTGTGGGTTCGATTCCCATTCGCTTCCCATGTGTTGCCTGATCTAGTCGAGAGGTGGCATCCCTGGCAGCAGGGAGGCTGGATTAAAATGATTTCTAAGGTCCCTTCCAGTTTAGGCCATTCTATGATTATCCCTTCATCTTTTCCCTAAAAATTAGAAACTAAACAAACTCTAACCTCTCTCTGTATGTTATATTCTCCATCCCTCGATCATTGTGGTGCCTCTCCACAGGGCTACCTTCGATATGTCTGTCGTTTTCTCTACTGGGGAGCTCCAGATGGGTCACGCTGTTGCAGACGCAGTCTCACAAGTGCTGACCTCTGCAAAACGGGTCACTTCACTGCTGCCTGTGCTTTTGCTGATTCAGCCCAGAATAGAATGGTCTTCATTTCTACAAGGATGCGCTGCAGGCTAGCATTCAACACATTGTCCACCAGGATCCCCCAGTCCTGTTTTCCTTTCCAGTTGGTGCCGGGGCTGTTGAGTGGGATTATTGCATCTCAACTGCAGGATTTTGCATTTGCTTTAATTGAATTTCATGGGGTTTCTGACAAACAATCCCACACTTCACTGCCCTTATCTGCTGAATGTTTTACCTTATGTTCCACCTGCATCTTCCAGGCATCTCTAAATAATAGAAAATAGGCTTTCTTTCTTTTTCATGGTCTTTGACATTTCTATACTTTTTATTCTGTTTCTGCCTCAGTCTTCTTTGCTTTCTTTTTTTTTTCTTTTTCAGATTAAATTACACAGCTCTTTAATCCATGCACACTTTATTTTGGAACCATAACTGTGGACAGAAGCATCCAGTTGAGACCTAACCAGTGCAGAGGAGAGCAGAGAAATAACTTTTTGTCTGCTAATAATCCTATTAAATATATCTGTGTGTTTGCCGAGTTTGCAAATAGTAGGTGTATGGAGCTAGATTCAGCTACTGAATTACTGTCTTTCAGATTAATCGACACCTAATCACTTATTCTTTGTCCTCAGTTTTTACAGTTGAATATTCCTGCTTATTGGAATATCTTGGGTTTCCCTCTGTTGAGCGGCATCTTGATTCTTTCCGATGATTGCTTCAGTCTGTTTATTTAATATTCTAATCTGCTCATCTGCAGTTGATCTAAGATGGGTCATGTGTTGGGATTTATTCATGACCTAGATAAGTTAAATATTGAAATTGCACATAAAGGATTGAATATGTATAGAAAGTAAAATATTGAATAACAGTGGATCCAAAAAGTTCCAAATTATTTTGTTTTGACTCAGTATAGCTTTCCAATGAGTTTTGCGTTCACTTTGAGATAGACATTCTTTGAGAGTGACGTATATTACATACTTGTGAGAATATTTAGTTAGCACATAGGATAACTGTTTTGTTCTCTTTGTCTACATGGTTTGCTGTCTTGCTTCTGATTTGACATGATTTAATCCTGAGAAATACAGGTTGGCTGTTTGGTTTTTTCTCCAGATACCTTGAAAGTATTCTGTTTCATTTTTTAATTCCAGTATTTTCTTGAAAGTAAGTTTAATGCCAGCTGTATAAAGATCTTCCTCTCCCTCCTTCTGTCTCTGCTTTTTTTTTCTGAAGACTGAAGTTGACCTTTTCTAGTTGTTTCATATCTCCATGAGTTCTGAAAGATGACTACAAATGGCTTTGAGACTGCTGAATTATCAAAAGCCAAGCCATAACTTCTCTAGTTGCAACAGTGAGCAAAATCTACCTCATACAGATGTAATGGATATACCAGCAGTTGTTGAGATTTTGTCCAGGACATCAGCAGTAGTCACATGTCTTACATGAAGGTGCCATGGAGTCTTTAAATGACCACAGATGACTGGTCCTTAATTTTAGGTCCAGTTTTAAACTAATAGAAGAGTCTGAGTCATATTAACCATAATTGTGACTCGGCAAGATAAATCAAATCTCTCTGTGTTTAATGGATGTTGATATGCCCATTAAAAATAAATATACATGAGTTTGGAAGAAGGCCTACATGTGTCTTGAATATTGTATTTCTTCACTTGCAGTCATGCCATTAACATAATTTAAACATTGTTCTCTGTAAATTTTTAAGCAAATGTACACAGGCATTAGCATAAACCCATTTCTAGACAACCCCCTGCAATTCCGTGCTGCCAATTTAATATTGTTTCAAATACTGTGACTTCATCTGCTGGAACATTCACTACCTGCTAATTTGCTGAGAGTGTGAAAAATCCCTTGAAAATGTTTTCCCTTAGTGAATTGTTATCAGTCCACATACAACTCCTGATATTGGTAGTACTGTGATATTTGGCCCTTTAAGCTCATCTAGGGGCAAGAGAAGGTGAATGAGCGAGAAACATAAAGAAGCTGGTAGGATGGGGCAGTGATTGAGCTGTACACATAATTTCATGGTTTCAAGGTGCTGGTACCCCTTGTGACTCCATGGATCGCTGTGATGCCTGGCTTGAAGTCGGTGGTGCTCTGCCCGGTGCCAAAAGCATCGTCCAGCTCTAATATCTTAGTCCTGAGCTGATTTTTCACAGAAATGTGGGAAGTTGTTTTTTTTTTTTTACCTTGTAGTTGATGAATGGATGTGTGTTTTGGTTTTCTTTTGTTTTTCTCCCTCCCTCTGTTTCAAAATATGGATCATTTGGAACAGTAGCCTGCTCTGTCATTGCACAAAGATTGAAGGACTCTGAACGCAAGACATTTACTTGATGAACTGAACAGGATTGCCAATATAGGACTTCAAAACATTGTGGAAGTGGGAAAAATAGCGAGGAGTCTAAGTGGAAAAAGTTAGTAGGGAAAAGTCTGGCCTTTTTCAGATTTTTTCTCTTGATTTGAAGAATGTCTTAAAATGACACTTGCTAGTTTTCTCCTAAATTTTGTATACTTTGAACTTGCACTTGAACTACCAGTTGAAATTCTCATTTACTTTAGTCCAGGAGCTGGTGTTAAAGCAGATTATCAAATATAAGTAGGTGCACAATGCCCTCAGCAGTGTCAGTTTTGGAAACAATGCTGCCAAGTTGGTATTCAGTGTCAGGTTTTCCCTTTCACCTCTTGGAAGTGGCATCAGAAAGGATCCTGGGAAGATCAGCTGCAGTGGCAGACAGGACCCATCTTATTAAATTGATTTTAAATCCTCATTTGATAAACTTAAATGTGACTCATAGTTTTTTCATCTTTCCCTTAAGAGATTATTAAATACACTAGGTAAAATAAAAGCCATAAGTGCTTGTAGATTATTAAGGCATGCATTGGCATAGAACTTGATTTTAGCCCAACTAGCGTGCATACTATTAAGGAGTATAGACTAGTCCTCCTAAAGCAGATGGTTATTCTTCCAAAATTAGCAACAGAAATTCTTTCTTTCCTATGTTCTCGTTCCACAAAATGGCACCATAACAGTCGCCAGTTCTGTAACACAGATACACCATATTAAAGAGCTGTCATGTTTTTAAGTCCAGATCTGCAAGTGTTTTTTTTTCTCCCCCAAGTCTTGCAGGCTTTGCTTTTACCATTACCTGCCAGGTCTCAGCTTTTGGACTTTGTGCTTAAGAGTAACAGCTGACAACATCAAGGACGGAAGCAACAAAAGAAAGGGTCTCCTGGGCCCTCCCATGCCTGCAATTTCCTTTAGGTTGTGGTAAAGTAACCCCTAAACCTTGAGTTCAGGATCTGACAAAAAACTTTTATTGACTTAGAGGTCAATAAAAGTTTTTCCCATTGGCCTCAGGAGAGACATCTAATTTTTAAAGGTAACAGTAACCAAAATAAAAAATTGAAATGTGTTGACCACGAGAGGGTCTGGCCCAAACATTTTGCATTTTATGTCTAAAATCAAACCATGGATGACTTAGAATGAAACCATGACTGTGGGGATTAAAGGTAGTACGAGTCAGTGCGCTGGGCAGAGGGTTTGCTCCTTTAAAATGAGCTTCTCTGTGTGAGGATAGAGGCAGGAGGGAAAGAAAGTATGAGAGGCTCTTTCCAGATGTGGGCAGGATGGAGCTTGATTTTATTCCCTGAAGAGTCTTTCTGATTTCAGAGCAGCTCTGTGTCCTGTGGGGAATCAGTTACTGGGCTATGTGTTGGTGGGATGGAGATGGTGAACCTATCAGAAGGGATTCATGTGGGACAAGGAAGAATGTGCTTAGAAGCAACCAAGCAGTATTTCAAATTAACTTTGCTTTGCTTTTTTTCTTGCTTTTTTCTTGCTTTTTGCTTGCCTTTTTGTTGGAATATGCAAAACGCTTATTTTTCAAGTTACTTGTTTGTTTACAGTAGTTTACAGCTCATTAGAGATCCTAAGTCCTTTTCAGAGTTTTGCAGTTCTTATTCGATTAGTCTTCTTATTTGGCAATTAGACCAAAGTGAACTTTTATTCTATGAAAAAGATGTGATTTTATGTATTCATTGAGATTAGAAATGGTAATGACTTACAGTGTCTTGTAGCTGAACAAATTTTTTAGCTGAATCATTAAAAAGGTAGGAGTTGTATATATTTAGTTAGTTGTTTTGTAGAGCGACTGATGTAGTATATCAAATGCAGTAGGAGTATCAGAAAATAATAGCTATCCCTTGAGTAAAGAGTGTTGGAATTTTTCCTTTATTTTTCCCTTAAAAGTATACATCAGTGTAGATGCACCCATATAAAAAAACCCTGGATAAACAGAACTTTATGTCTGCATACTGCAACAGTTAGTTATCCCTTCACACGAAGCCATATATTCCCACTGGCTTCATAAAAAGAAAACTTTACTGGTTTTGTTCATGTATTAGAATTGCCACAAAAGTACTGTACAGGTTTGCTTTTTATGTTTTAGCACTAAAAATAATTCTAGGAGTACTAAATATATATATAAAAATTAGTTTCTATATTAATTCAGCATTTTTAATTTCAAAACTGAATTTTTCATGACAGTTCAGAAGCATGGTTTATTAATGCACTTTTAGTGACTCTTACTGATGATGCAGTTTGTAAAGTTATTGTAAAGTGAAATTAGAGTAAATGTGACCTATCTTTGCAATTCTGCAAAATCTGTAACAAAGTGACTAGCAAATTAAGCAACTTCATCCATCTGTGAAATATTTCAAGGTCAAACCTGTATTGGCTACAAGATTTCTAACTAAAAAGACAGAGGATGACAGTACTTACAGTTTGGTAATATTTGCTTACTGAGCGTGAAATGAAATTTAACAGTGCAGCATGTCTACGTTTGTAAATTTATTATGGTTGTTTAGACTTCTTGGAAAAATGAAATGTCAAGCTATCACCCTCAGCTTCCAGAATATGATCTTTAGGTCCAACAAAAAAGTTCACTTTCTTTTTTTCTTTATTCTTTAAACGAGTGTGAGATTGTTTTCATTTCAGTTACATTTTTCTTAAGTTAAACAAAACCTATGGCACAAATGTATCTGAAGTTAGGAAGTGCGAAAAGGCCAGTGCCGCTGCGAGCGTCTGATGCAGCAACGGCGCGTTATCGTAGTGCCCGCTAGCACTGGGCATTGTGTTCAGCTCAGTGCGACAGTGTGAGGTTCAGCTCCTAGAAGATTTGTTGACTGAGATTCTGTGTTACAAAAGTACAATAAGGTTGTGATCTCCACCTGCAAAGGTAGTGAATGAAATTATTTACAGGCAAGCCAGTTCAGAGAGTAGTGATCAGAACAATAAATTGTAAATAGCTGAAACACCTTTCTTTTTTTTAGACGTTAAACTCAGACCTATGTGGTTTTTCAGGAGAAAGAAGAATCGTGGATTCCAAAATAGTTAATTAAAGATTCTCAAATGTCAAGTTAGTACCATGTGATAGTCTGCACAATATGCAGGAGGATGTATGAGTGTGTCTGCAGAGTTGCTTTGGTGCTTCTGAGTAAAATTTTAGTGGTTGAGTAGGCAAAACACCAATAATCAACAAGTCAGTTTGTAAAATACACATCCAGTCTGAATCTTCATCTTTTAGAGCTGTTGTCTATAGGTATATACTGAGCATCTAAACCAGTGAAAATGCTTCTCAGCTGGGATATCTGCAATTAGTTATCAAACTCTTTATGATAGTGAAGTTAGCTCTGTCTGTTTTGTACAATGACTGATGCTAATTTGTCTGGATCGCTATAAAATTTCCTTAATTTTTGTCTTTTACCATTTGGTTGGTGTTGGCAAAAACTGAAATCTTTAAGTGTCTTGGTCTCTTGGATCTTGAGGTGATTAATTATGAGCTCTACCACATCATGTATGTGCTAGGAAATGTGGAGCTTGTTTCCTGAGCAGTGTATTCATCTTATGTGGCTTTCCTGATTAACAAAGAGGAATGCTATGTGTTTCTTGATATGCACATATTTTACTGAGGTGTCCAAATCCATCACAGGGAGCAAAACCTCCCATAGCTTTAGTAGCAGATTCCTGCAACATAACCTGTAGATCAGGAGAGAATCAATGCCCGAAGGTATGACTCTTGACTGAAGAGAACAGGCAAGAGAGTGTGAGGATGAAAATGTGTGTTAAAAAGTGTGTTAAAGTGGATGTGTTGAGGACCACTTTATCAACACGTATTTGTATTTACTAATGATGAGCAGTGCCACAAGAGAGGAATGAAGTAAATCCTGCAGTACAAAGCATCATCAAAGGGGAGTTTGAAAAAAACAGGCTATTTTGTCTCTACTGAGTACCACAGAATGTAAGTTCCAAGTAATCTTTTGTTTGGCAACAATCAGCTTTCCAAGAGAAGACACCTTAATAATCCTGTCGATTCTGGAGTGCCTGCTAAGGTCAGTGATCTCATAGTCTTACAGACAAAACCAGAACTATTTGTTCTACCCTGTATCATTACCCTGTAACAAATAATCACTTTATATTTAGTCTCACAATTTTATAACGCAAAGCTGTTATTTATAAGAGTGAAGTTCTCGCAGAAAATGTCAAAACTCATGGCAGAAGTAGATGAGCTTCATGAACCCAGGATGTAATGCATTTTTTCTGAGTGGTTTTCTTGTTAACATTCAAAACCAGGAAGACTGCTCTCATGAAGGAGAAGGGAGGAGACAGTGGAGGAGAAGTCTATCTGTTTGCTTTGTTAACCCCTTAGCAACAGTTTAAAGCAATTTTTCAGGTTTTGGGGTTTTTTTATTTATTTTTTCCCCTGGATGGAAGAAGGTGGACTTGCACTAGGAAACAAATTACTATCTGAACTGCAGAACCTGCTCTGTGCCCTTGGAATGGGGACAGAAGGGAAGTCAAACCTCATCCATAACGAGGTGTCAGCAGCTCTCATTTCCCAAACTGCTGTTTGGAGTGAGGGAGATGAAGTACCACACTAATGTTCAATGGGCCTTGCTATTGTACCGAGAGCTTGTGGATGGAAGCTGTGATCCTTCAGTTCTCTGGACACATACTACTTGGGCCTCATTAATGCGAGGTTACATGTGAAATTGTCCTTTTGCCTTTCAAGTCTGTGTTCTTTTTACTCGGTATGCTCTGTGGTTTCAGATTGTGAAAGGACAACAGCAACTACTTAAAACTCGGGAATTGAAAAGAAAAAGGGAACAACCGGGTGTGGAGGCTATTTGGAGAGAAGGAGAGGGGTTAATCCATCTGAACAACTAGATTCTTCATTGCTGGCATGTTGGCCTCTGCCTCTAGGGCAGTGGACTCCAGATGGATGGTTTAATTTGCATATATATTTACATAGCCTTTAATTGTAAATTCACACGATTGTAATGAAGAATTTTCCTATAGTTGTCTTTTCTTGGCAGCTGAACAGAATTTTCTTCTTGTCAGAGCTCACCTGCAATAAAATCTTTCTATTTATCCACCGTATCTTGACCCTGATAAACCATACGGGGCTCAGGATACAAATCACTTTCTGGATGCCTGTGTTTTTTTCCCAGAGGGGCTTTTTCATTGCTCCAGTTTCCTAGCTGCAGTTTCTCCTGTCAGATTTCTTTCCTGTTGCGCATCCTTTAGTATTTCTAACCGTTCCTTCAATTTATTCAACATATTACAAAAGTTTCTTGTGCAATAATTCTTTGATCAGAGAAATGCAGAATACGTGACTGGTGGATGTTTTTGGTAATGAAACATAAGGTTTTCACTGCTCCCAAATGGCTATTGTAATTAAGTATTAATAAGAGAAGAGGTAGAACATCCATCATGGTGCTGCTATGGAGTACAGACACTCCTCTGCACCAACGGGTATGTAAATCTAAATCTTTCATATGATATCTCTGATACAGAGAATTGATATCAGACAGAAGAAGATGCGCAAAGAGGAGGATTTCTGTGAGATGGCACACAGAGATTGCTCCTTTCTAGTGTTCCATGTCGTGCTGGTCCTTTGTGATGTAAGATGTAACCTCTTCATGCCCATGGAAGGGTGGGGTAAGCTGTGGGAATACGTGTGTGTGTGGGTGTGTGTGTGTGTGTGTGTGTGTGTGTGTATTTTTACAGCTCAATGGGGCCGTAGTCACAGATGGTGGGGAAGAGTCTCAGCAAGTAGGACAGGATGTACCTATAGGATGATGAGCAGAAGGCTTTCCCACAACCATTTCTGCCAATCTCATGAGGCAGAAGAAACTAAATCCATTCCATATTGCATAGTAAAAAGTCTTTTTCATAAACTTTTACGTGGAAAGAGATGTTCAGCGATAGATTCTCCTGTAGCCTGCCTTAAAGATGACACATCACATTCAGACTTTCTGCTGTCAAGTAACTGTGAAATCCCACCTACCTCAACCTTGTTTGATGGCACCCTGTAGCTCCAGTAGTCTGTGGTAAGCAGCCTAAGAAAATATTTAATGCCTTTGTGTGAGAATGTCGTTTAATGTATTTGCTAGGTATTTTTGTTCTAGTGAACTGTAATTTAGTTGTTTATTCTTTCTTTTTAGTACTCCGTGTACATTTTAATTATGGTTAGAATTGAAACGTGCAGTTTTTGAAGACTCGAAAATTAAGGAAGTATAATGTTTTTTACTCAGTGAGGAGTAAAAGCCATCTGCATATTCCAAACCACTTCTCCAGACATATTTCATAGTTGATTTGAGACATACTTTGTGCGTAAAACAGACACACAATGCAAAGTCTTGGTAGTGTTCCCTCTAGTCATTTGCTATGTTCCTTTAGAAAGATGAAAACACCTTTAATTCAAACTTCTCAAAGAATTATGTTCTAGTTTTAGTATTTTAAAAGACCAGTCTACTGCTTCAGCCCTTGAGGGGTTTTAAATATGGTTAGTTAGAGTAGTACTCTGGTTAGCTTTTAGAGTGATTATTGGTGTCATAAAATACTAAGCAAACTCCAACCTTTCTTGTACTTATTTTACCTAAGCTGTATTTCAGTGGTGGTGGTCAAGTTAACATTTGTTTCTGCATGTTTGTGTATTCTAATTAGTCACTTATTTAAAGCCAAATAGGGTAGAAGGAGAAGAAGAAAAATAGAATGTATGCAAACTGTTTCAGCTGAATTGAAGGGGAAAAAAAAAAAGCTTCTTTTCCCTGAAGCATACATTCTGCATGAAATTCAACTTGACAAGTGACCCTTTCAAAACAGCGCTACAAAGATTTCTCAGCATTCTCCATATACGAGAGACGCAGCATTCTTGTATTAAACCCACAAGCAGCCCCTTAATTCTCTCTAAATGAATGTAGCCTCTTCCTCCATCCTTTGTGTTCTACTTTATCCTCATTTACTGCATTGGCATTCAAGGGTTTATGTGCATGCTTATACGTGAGAAAAAGTTGCAAGAAGCAAAACCATTGGGAATGTTAATATGAAATTATTTATATATATATATGTATATGATGAAATACAATAAATAAGTCCTCCAGGTGTTTGCTGGCAGTTGCAGGTCTCTCTTGAAAATGTGTGTGTTCACTTGTAAAAAAATAAATAAATTATTTGCTAGTTAATTTACAGCTAGGTGACAGAAGACCTCAACTCCAGCTCTTAAGTCTTGCATTCTGTAATTCAGGAGCAGAAAAAAACAATGGTCTGTGATGGTATGTAAGCAATGAATAACTAGAATGTAAGAATGATTTGTGAAACTGAAGGTAATGCAGTAAAATCAGAGCAAAATGATAATTTAGCAAACCGATAATTTAATTGTAGAAAAAGTATCAGATCTTAAAAATGACAGTAGTGGATGATCAGTATTTTATGACCATCCAGTTCTCATGCAGCAGTGTTCCAGACAGAGTGTGCTAGTTATTCTGCACATTTTTTTTCTACTGTCAAATGAGAGAGATGTGCAGTGGAATATTTAATATGTCCCATGCTCTTGATGGTCTCTCCAGGCATCTTTAGGAAGAGCACAGAACTTGTGCTCAGAAGCTCGCTTCGGACAGAGGGGTTTCAGGTGGTACCTCAGGGGCTGCTGGGCTGCTAGTTTCTCCTCACACACAATATTGCTTCTGCATATATGGCCCGTATGTTCTTACAGTGTTTATTAGACTGTAAATTACAGACATTTGGTAATTTTCAAATTGATAAGCTCCCATTTTACACCAAGCTATTTAGGGCAGATTTTGAGTGACAAATTGCAGCCTTAACATGAGCAATTATAGCATGTAAAGAAACATCTGCTCTTGGAAAGATAGGAGGTCACGCAAGATAATATTGTAAGATGAATAAGGGGAGTAGTTCTTTTGTCTGTTACGGCTGGTGTCCAGAAATGATGACAAGGTATTATCAAAGACATCACTCAACTGAAAGAAAGCCAGAGAAGAAATGGTCTGTTCTTCCCTTCTGATGTTTGCTGCATCTTTATGGTTAGAGCCTTGAAGGAGGTGGAAAAAAAAGTCTATTTTCTCTATTCAGCCAACCTTTGAGAACTGTTTATACTCATCTTAATTTTTGTAGTGCGCATTTATAATTTTATGGTTTTTTTTCCCAGGAGAGTAACCTGAAGCTGGTAGGTCCTTGGGGCTGCCATGGTGGGCTCTCTTACATGGTTGCCTCCCTGTGGGAGCATTCCTTCCCCCAGCAGAAGGCTTTAAGACGCTACCCAGAGAAGCAAAGGGAGACACAGGAGGATTCTTCCACCTAAAATGTTTTTTTTTAAACACTGACACATACTGGTGAACGGGATGCAAAATACCTGCTTAGAGCTGTCGATATCTGGTGCCAGTTCCATCCTGTATTTATGATACAAAACATTAGAGAGGCTTGCTTCATACGCAGGCTCTGGTTTCAAAGCATCATGTTTGTAAACCCTCTCCAACTGAATTCCTTATTAAATATTTACTACCTTAGTGACTTGTGTTGGATGCCAAAATGTTTTTCTTGCTGCTTTCCCCAAATACTGGAAAAAATGCTGCAGAAAATAGGTATGTCACCTGTGAAAGTTTACCTCAGTAACTGCATAGCTAAGTTAGTGCAAGTAAAATGTTAAACGCAGGTTATTTTACATTATGAGAGACTTAATCTTTGCTATGGGTGCAAAGTCAAGTTAAAGCTTAAATGCTGACATCCGTCTTCTAGAGAATTATCTGTGGCTGCAAAAGCATTTATGCCTTAGCTCACTAGTTGATAAGGACAGTGTCTTAATGGTATATTTGTTTTATTACTGCCATGAAGTCTTTTCCAGAAAGTCATGGGCCTCAGACAGATCCGGTTTGATGGAGCTTCTTCTTAACTTAAATAAATTAGTTATCAGAATTGAGAATGTAAATATTACCTAATTGATGTCACTTGGCAAAATTTTTATTATGCAAATCATGCTGAAGACAGCATGACAAGCCTTGCTGCTTCTAAGGAGGTTGCCTTGGGAATGGCAATAGAGCAGTTGCTTTGCTTGGAGTAGGTGTATTCATGGAGAAAGGATGAGCCAAAGAGCTTGAGACAAATTTATATTGCAACTTCAGTTGTGGCATTATGCTACTAGAAAACTGATTCTCCGAATTCTAGTACAAAAAGCACTTCGGAATATCAACCAACACCAAATTTTATGCCCTCTGGGCATAATGATCCTATTCTTTTAGTCATTAAGGGATGAAACTCATCATTTTAAAAATGCGCAAGCCAATGTCTATTTCTTTCTCTGCTCCTCCCATAAAATCAGTATGCTTTTCTGGAACTGGAGTGTATGTCTATTATGTTTCTGGTTTTTCATTCCTTTTCAAGCAGAAGGTTGCAAGAGCCATGTTCATTTCCATGATGGAATGAGTCGTTCACCACAAGAAGCCGCAGGAGGGTGAATCCTGTGCAATGAGGAAAGCAGTAGTTAGCTGTTCGTTTTTGGGGTGTTTTTTTTCCCTAACTACGGTAAACCATGTTTGTGAAACTGAATTCTCTGCTTATACCTCTGAAAGTAGGACTATGATAAAATATTTACAGGTATGGCATGAGGAGTTGCTAATGAATGTCTCCAGTGTTCTCAGCAAAGCAGTAGAGGTAGGATGTAATGCATATGAAATACAAGTTTTGTTCAGAAATCTTTGTAGTATAGTAAAACACTTCATACTCTGATTCCTGTTAATATATAACAACATTGCCCTTCGGTTAAGGTACAGCCTTCTCTTTACAGTGCCCTGAATACCAGAATATTTTAGGGTGGAAAAAATCTTATGAAAAGCTCAGCTTGTTTTAGCTTTTTAAAAAAAATAATACAAGAACACTGAATTTGCCTCTGCTGTTTGCATTCATGCAAAAGGAAACAGGCATATAATTTATGTGCTGGCAAGACCGTGTGTTAGAAACTGCAGGCCTGTTTCTGCACCTTTGTTGTGAGAGATGGAGCCTGTCCTTTTGGGACAGTAGTAGCTGGTGGGATACAGTGGAGGGTGGCAGAGGTTGAACCCCTTATTTTTATTTGAGGAGGGCTCCTGCTAGCCCTCAACCCCTTCGGACTTTACATACAAGATAGGTGGGAGCCATTACCATGAACACTGGCCAAAAATGCCATTTAGCGCATTTTTTCCCCCTTTACTACATTATCCATATCTATGTGTATGTGGTGCACCTGATGAGCATGAGGAGAGAAGGGAAGCTCCGTTGCATGAGGTCACGACACGCTTTCCAAAGCTCAAAATCCTTCCAGTTCCAGATCAGTTCTCTCTAGAAAATGCTCAGGCAAGCGGTGTACTACATCTCATGCTTACGTTGCTCGCCGAGATAATTCAGTTGCTCACTTGTCTGCTTATTTGCTGTGTTGGTCTTGTTATGGTAAGGACTGGAGTCTCCCTGGGGTATGCTGAGGACCAGGGGAGCCTCTCCTCCAGCAGCAGCTTCTGCTGCAGCCGCGTGTGTAGCAACAGCAGTGCTGGGGAAGGACGTATTTTCTTGATGCAAACCAAATGTCTGCTCGATTCCAGTTTCCAGAACAGTTGAAAAGCAAGGAGAGTTTATATTTTCTCCTTTCTAAAAAGTAGCTGGATCATTTTGAATGGAACTTCGTAATTCAACTTCAGGGAATTGTGATGGCTGCAAGACTTCTGTCTTCAAGATGAATGTTTCTGACACCTACAAATAACTTTTTGCACATCTGTCGTGGGAAAGGGCTCTACAGGAGCAAACATAGCATTAATACAACATTTCCCTCTCTGAAAAGAGACAGTGCCGCCTCTGCTGTAGGCTAAGTCTTTGTTTGGTTTTCATGTTGCATGATACTAATGTGATGTTTTTGCTGCTTGGTGGCAGGGCACAGAAGAGACACGTGAATTGAAACCCTCAGAACATACAGCAATCCCTTTTTAAAGATCCATATAAAAAGTTTTATTGGCTTTATTTTGGTAATATGCTTGTAATATTCCTCTAAGGTCTTTACCCTTGGAAAGTTGAAAGCTGTGTGATAAAAACAGACTTGTAATAAAACACAACCTCCTTATAGAAGTTACACTAAAAATAATTCTGGTAGTGCCCGCGGGGCGTTCATCAGCTAGTAACAGCGGATGCATTTTCACGGTGGAAAAGCTGGGGCTGGTAAGGTCAAGGAGGATGAGCCTGTATTCCTGTTGGGAGCTTAGTAGTAGCATCCAGGGTTTTTTGAGCTTTTATGGATAAAATTGGTGTGTTTCTGTGGTGATATTGTTTTAAAATATCTGTGAAGCTGGAACAAGCCCAAAAAAGTTGCAATGCCTGCTTTCAGTGTGCATTTGTTTTGGGACACTTAGGTTGCAAGTCTAGGTGGCCTCTAATAATAACTTTTACATATTTCAAAACTAGAAAAAAATCCCAACTCAATTCTGATCAATCTGTGCATACTTCTGTTGAAACAATGATAAATTGGAGTCTTGGCTTTTGCTTTACTTCTTGTTTTATGCTTTTAAAAACATTGCCTTCGCTTGCTCTTTGCAAAATAATGACTCACTGAAACGTCTGCATGACCAGAAACTAATCCCACCTCTGCATGCTCTTCATTTTCCGGATGCTGATCCTGTAAACTCTGTTTTACAGGAAGGCTCTCCGACTTCCTCCTGCTCTTAGGTGCAAAATGCGAAGCACAGGTGCAGGTGACCACGTTTGGCAGGTGGCTGGATCCCTGACTCGTGCCGGCAGACAGGAGAGGTCCTAGAGACCTCGCTTGGCTCTCAGGAGCGCAGCTACAAAAACTCCCAACCCCGTGGCAGATGTCAATGTGATAGGATTCAAGCAGGCACTGCTTTTGTTCTTGTGCAGGAGGGAAACTTCATCAGATACACGGATGAAATTCCAGACTTACCTTAGGGAATGCGTGTGGGATTCAGGCATGCAGCAAGAGACCCAGTGCCTTTTCAGCATTTTTTGCTCCTGTCATCCTGTGCAAACGATAGTCTGCCGTAGCTTAATTTTAAAGTTTTTAAAACTCTGCTGGGATTTTAAACGAGTATCGTCGTGGTACGCTTGTGATGTACTTTCCTTTGTTTGCCTATTGCCATGTAGCCTGGCCAGCTCTCTCGGAGACCTGTCTGTGGAGTGCCTTTTAATGATTAGATCTAGCAGTGATTAGAATACACTAATGCCCAGTGGGTATATGTGTCATTTTTTAGGAGCTGCTGAGCTTTCTCCCTGCTGCTCCAATTAACACGTTCGGCACACACTTGCTGGTGAGTGGGCTGTGTGTATGGATTAAACCACTTTGCTATTTATTCATCCAGCATATGTGATGCCAGAAATGGATCGGCGTGTTTCCTCTTCTAAGAGCAAATGAAATCAAATGGGCTCCTGAGCCCGTGCCTGGGTAAATACGAGGGCAGCATTTAACTGGCGAATGAAAACCTGTTTTGCCTTGAGATATGGTTCAGTCCGTTGACTAACATCTATCCCCGCCTCCCAGTCCCTCTTCAAATGATGGAGACACAGGATAGGGAGATCTCAGTGCTGGGCTTCCCTTTGCTGGCAGGCAGGTCTCTTCAACTTTGTCCTCTGTTGTTTAAAACAGCTTGAAATCCTGACTTTCTCCTTTTGCTTCAATATTTTCCTCTTTTGTTTATTTTCATGTTGAAGTATTCCACGCAATTGGTTTGATAAAGTCCCATCCCTCCCCTCAGTTTCTTTTTTTCCTAAACAGGGAAACAATATGCTTCCTAGTCACAGCTGAGATAAGGGAGGGGTTTTCTAATGGTACCGGAGCGGCTGGTTGGAGGCTGCAGCTTTACTGTGGGGCTTGTGGTTGATTCATGCTGGGACAGCTCTTTGTGAAGCAGAGGGTGAAGGGGGCTGCCGGCTGGTGCTGCTGAGGAGGGAGATGGAGCGCTTCTTGGGCTTCGTCAAGCAGATAAGAAGATCGAGAAGAAGAAAAGGCAAAAAGTACCGGCCAGAGGAGGATTACCATGAGGGCTACGAGGATGTCTACTATTATGCCTCTGAGCATTTTCGAAGTAAGTATTTTGCATAACCTCATTTTCCTTTGGCTGTGATAAGTGTTAGCCTTTTAAGATGTTTAAAAACCCCTAAACCGCCAAACCTCAAACAATATCCCTCCTTTTGCTAAAATCTGAGCCTCCCACAAGTATTAAAACGTGGGGCTTTATCTGTCTGTGACTGCTGATGAACAATACAAAGCAGCTGAAGTGGCACGTCTGCTCTCAAAGTAAGCGGGGTCTGTCTGCAAACCCGGGTGAGATTTCAGGTGTAGTTAATTGAGCCTGACTGCTGGAAATCTTTTGTTAAACAACACTTTGTGTTGAGAAAGCGGCGAGGGTGACGGTAGCCCTTGTAGAGTGCCTTCGGAAAGCCGCAGGATATTTTTAAAGCACTAGAGAGGCAGTGATCGCTCATTTGTAAGTTGGAGTTGATGATTAATGTTTGTAATTGAGAGAGAGTCAGTCCTCTGGTCTTTCCAGGTCAGACCTGGTCTTTTCGGTAGCCATTAACTCCGGTGGGCTGCTTCCTTGCTGCAGGTCCAGGACTGCTCATGAAGAATTAAGTAGTAGGGTTTCTTTCCTTGCACTCACGTGACAGCAAGCAGCTCACCCGAAATCAAAATAAACCGCCTGCTCGGACATTCCAGGGAGCTGTTGCCTATGGCTCATTAGGGTTTGTCGCCTGTACCCATTAGGCTTCGGAGCTGCCTCAGGCTTCTTCTGGAGGAAGAGACATGCCCAGAGGTGCCCACAGGGACGGTGGGAGGAAAAGCCGCGCTCAGCCCCTGCCTGGGGTATTGTGCAGCGCTGTCAGGGCAAAGTGTTGGCAGTAGAACCAGTCATGCACAGAAATTACCTTTCTAAAAGATTTCTGCTCTTCTGGCCGGTGGTTTGGGAGGTTTGCAGTGAAGCTGTGCCTTGTGTTACGCAGCTGAAGTTTGATGCGCTTTCCTTTCTTGTTCTGTGCTATTTGAGTGGCTGTCGGTGTCCTTTTGCATCGTTTGTCTTCATTTCCACTTTGCTGAAATAAATCCTAAGAACCTTACAATTGTTTTAACGCAAAACAATGAATGTGACTGTGCCTTACAGCGCTGGAGTATTACTGTCCTGTGGAAAATTAGGAAGCAAGAGCTTTTCTTCTTAGTTTTCTCCCAGTGCGCCATGCTTGCCTATCTCCAAAAGTAAACTAATGTAGGGTGTTTGGCTGCCTACAGGGTTTCTTCATAGTACAATCTTGATTTCTTTTTGTTTTTAAGAGAAATTCCCATGCTGATAATCTTATAATTTATCTGTGTTGTTAAGACAGAGTTCTTCTGAGGAAAAGATCTATTTTGGGGGCAGTGCAGTTGTAGTAGGTAACATTGACATAAAACCCGTGCAAGAACTAAATTTTAAATCTACTTAGCACTGAAAAATGTGAAAATGATACATGTTAGTGAAAGCACTTAACTTTGTCTTGCTTTAATATGTAAATCAAAGGTATCTGTCAAAGCAGTATGTCAAAATATTTCCCTGGCTGATTGTTGTTGTTGTTGAAGGTATTTTAAATAAGAAAGCAAAACCCCTCCAAAAACTGTCACATGCAATAAGAATTTCTTGAACACTGATTAATAAATTATTAACTCTTGACTTAATGCAAGACACTAAGTTTGAGCCAAATATCTAATAGGTTTTTCCTTTTATTCTACTTGGAAAATAAAAGGATGGGACATACCCCAGCCTGTGGAGGTCGTAACTATTTCAGACTGGAGGGATCTGTGTAGATTTTGAAGTGATGTTTGCAGCAGAGATCACAGTACTTGCATTGAATGGTCAAAATAGTGAGAATTCCCATGAAGTTGGATGCACAAGGTGTTTGCAGCTTCTCATACTTACTTAAACCAAACGTGTCACAGAAGATTGAAGCTGTGGAGTCTTTATTGAGATACCACATCAAACACAATTGCTCCTCAAGTGCTACGTTTGTCTGGTCTTCCATGTCCTATCCGTGTCACTTTTGGTCAGACAGGTGTGGTAGCTACTAAAAGCAGCATAAAAAACCGTGAAAAGATGCTGCTGGGGCTACTATAAATGTTCCCCTGCAATTGGATTTCATGTAATGGGGACAATGAAATGTTTCCTCTTTAATTTAATTATGGTCTGGTGTTATGCTGTTTACAGTGCAAATTTAGAGTAATTGTGAAGCTTTTAATAGCAATTCCTTCTGCATTCATATGCTTAGAAGAATGCATGCTTGAGAGTAAGATCATATTTATTGGTATGATTTTCTTAATATTGGAGCTAATGAAATCAAATACCTATTGCTCATTCAGCTGAATGGAGTTGAGGCTTTTTTTTTTTTTAGTTTTTTCTCCCTGCAGTGTTATCCATCCCTCCTCTGTCGTTTATGAGTTATATATCCAATTAGCCAGTGCATTTGAAGATTGCCTAAGCCAATCAGTTTATGAGCTTGTTACTCCCTCTTCCCTCAGTTCATAGTATGTGTTGTATGGAAGCAGAATTAATAGGAAAATGCAGAAGCTACATTAGAATAACTGAAGGATCAAACAGAAAGAAAACAAAGTTTAAAATAGAATACGCCTCTGGGAATCACAGGAAAAAGGTGACTTTTGCTTGTCCTCAGCCCAGCTGTGCCTGGATATTGGGATATTGTAGCTCCTGCTGTTAGGTATACTGTCTTTACTCCTCTGAAGCTTTGCCATGGAAGACCACATTAGATGTGATATTGAGACACAGCTGGATGAAAGGAAAGTGCAGTAGTGTTAAAGCTCTCACTGAATAGAAAAAAAAGACCCCAGCTCTCGAGTCAGATGTCTTTTTGCTTGGACATTTCATACATATGGGTTCAGCTAAATGGATATCCTAATTCTAGCAGGCAACATCAGCTCTCCTGACTTTCTGAAGAATCTCTTTTGGTGCTGCATAATCCTAGAAAAACTAAAATAATAATTTTGGTATACAAACATGTCTTGACATTAGTAGTGCAGGCATCCCACTCATTTTGGTGAGACTCTGCAGTGTGAACATCATGGGTGATGAAATTGCTGCCCTGCCTACTCAGACAAGTTGTTGGTTATTGCAAAAAAAACCCAAAACAACACAGTATTATATTTATTTGTGCAGCGTTATGACACTGCCATTCAACCTCTTCCTTTTAACAAGTCTGATAGCAAACGTCAGGAATGCTGTATAGCAGAGCTGCCTGGAACACTCCCAAAAATGACATACATCCTTTCACTGAAGTCAGAGTGTTTTGCCAAGACCACCTGAGTTTCAGCCTAGTCTTGAGCAGGAAAGTGTTCTTGGGACCCAGCCCGGTTTGTTCACCTTTGACCAAAACAAAAACCCCTCCTTCCCCCACCCTAATATGATTACAGCACCAAGTCTTTTATTTAACAAAACACTTGGAGGGGTTTGAGTTTCTTCCAGGCAATTTTGGAAGCTTGCAGGTCGCACAAAGTGTCGTCATGATCTGCCCGTGCAGGTCCAGAGGATGGTGCTGTGAAAGCTTACTGTTACATTTTGCCTTATTTATGTTACTTCTGGCTTCTGTGATCCATCTTTTCCTGAAAGATGCTCTATTTTCATTTACCGTTGTTGTTCTGATGTTGTTCTTCCCAACATGATGTCAGCAGCATAGTCCATTGGAGTAAAAGGTTTATTTTTTTTCTGTGTGGATGCAATGAAAACGTAAAGAATGATCTGAAAAAAACCCCACTGTTTAAAGAAATCTGATATAAACTCCCAGGAACCTGATTTTTTTAACCCTGACCTTAAAACGTTCCATTTAGTTACTCAAGTCTCCCATGAATAATTTTCTGCTATCCTTTGTCAAGGCTTAGTATATGTTACTTGACAAGAACATTGATACTTTAGACAAAGTAGTCTGCCATAGTGCATCTGCGGTAAAGTCATGTATTGTTTTTTCCCTGTGATGGCCGTTATTAATTCTACAATTCTCAGTTTCAAGATAATCAGCCTCCTTGAATTTGCCTTCAAAATGCACCTGGTAATCTTTCCCTTCTCTCCATTAATTGTCCCCCTCTCTCTCCGTGTGTCATCATTGGAAAGCGGTGTAAGGTATTTGAGTCCCAGCCTAGCAAATAAGGCAAAAAGGAAAACCTGAAAGTTTTATGTAACTTAGAGTTGAAAATGCCCTCTTTGTTGACCGAAATCTAGGAATAACTAGTTAAAATGAATATTGGCTATATGGTATGCTATTTGGGATGATGTCAGCAGAACTCCTCTTGGGCATTGCTTTCCAACTCAGTCGTTACGGTGCAGAATCTTCCTCAGCTGTCAAAACCTTACTAACAAATCTCTTTGCATTTCATACCCTGGGTGGCTTTAAAGCTGTATTAAATATTGATAGAAGAGACTTGCTACAGAAATAGCACTAAGACAAAACACCGAGGGAAGTGATATGCCTATGCTTCCTTAATGCTACAGTTAGTAGCACCATTGCTCTTGTCAAGATTTTCTCCATTTCGTAAATTGGTACAAATAGTTCTTGTTTGCAGCAGTCTCATAGATTTGATTGGAGTTGTAAAAGAGTTAATGGCTTTATGAGTAATGTGGTGACAAGGGCATTGAATATCTCTAGCTCAGATTGCAGAGAAGTTAATTGATCTTGAGGGTGAGGAGTGCAGGACAACCACTTTTCATTTTACAAAGAGTGTGTATTGCTAGTCTGCAG
Organism: Apaloderma vittatum; assembly: GCF_000703405.1. NCBI lineage: Eukaryota > Metazoa > Chordata > Aves > Trogoniformes > Trogonidae > Apaloderma > Apaloderma vittatum. The sequence continues at coordinate 24,887 of NW_009694868.1, forward strand.
TTTAATTGGATATGTGTGTGCATGGGGGGGAGGTTTCTCCTCCCATCACAGATCTTGTCATGTCAGTACAGTAAAATCTCAGCTTTCATTGAAACTAAAAGTAATACATTTATTGCAGCCTACAAGGGAAAAGGCTTGGTGACCTGAGCAGAGAATATGACAGTCCTTGAAAACACAAGAAAAATAACAATTTTTTAAAACAACTAAAATTTCTTAAAGCTTCTTTTTTTTCCCCTTCTCCTTAATGACTGTTCTGTAATTGTTGAACCCTGCAGATTTTCATTAATGTATTATAATTCTCCAGTATTTCCGTAAGTCACTTTTTCCCTGAGATCTGGATAGTCCCAATACCACAAGTTCAGCACGTCCGGAAAGACTCTGTCATCACAGTGTCAGTTTGCAAGCAAGGCATGGTGATTAAAAAGGGCAACTGTATTTGAGGTTTACTGCTGGGACAGACAGTATCACCTTTCCTATTCAGAGATTTCTGAATGAAGCAAGAGTGGTAGCAAGTGACTGTTGTCTCTGCATCCACTTCCAGGCTGAAACTTCCCCCGTACAGGTGCCAATTACAACACATTCCATTCTGGATAAAGTTCAGGCACTCATTAGATAAAGATGGTGTACCATCATGCTGTTTCTATTGCTTTTTCATCTTCATATATGTTAGATTCTGTTTTGCTTTAACAGTTGGTCATTTCATCACGTGCGGTTTTGTATTTCATGACAAACGTCCTCTTGCAAAGCGTTGCTTGACTTCTGATGAACTATGTGTGTGTTTTGGAGGTGATCCCAGTTGTCTACCAGCTTGTTTGCCATGGTCATTGGTGAACGTATCAGTTCTAGAAGAATCCAAGAGGAGAAATGTTAGCAGCTCTTGAGCATCCCATGAAGTTATTTAGGTCTTCCAAGCCTGTAAGAAATTTGCATGTATTAAAATCGTATTTTACTCCTTTCCTGTCTTGGGATGGGGGTTGTGCTTGTGGATGCTGAAGCTGTCTGAATAGCGGCTTCAGCTACATTATGTTGTTTGTATAGATTCAGAGATGAAATTGGTGTTGTTACTTGTGCAGTAGCATGACTGCCTAGTCACAAGGTCTGTCAGTGAGGCACCTGAGGCTGTGGGGTTCCTTGCAGGACTGGAGCAATGCATTCTTTCTAGCCAGGCAGGTCTGTGCTGGTTTGGGTGAAACATTTTCATTATACATGCAACTGGACACAGAAATTTTACGTTCCCCCCACTTCTGCCCCTCCCTGAACCAGTGCTGCAACAACTAGTTTAAGTTTTGATGACCCTTTGTGGCTCTTCTGCGAATGGCCCATAGACTCGCAGGGCAGTGCAGAATATGGATGGTAAAACGTTGCCTTAGAGTTACTGGAGGGAAACCAGCTTATTTATTTTAAGTCGCTGAAATAATGAGACCTGAGTTATATAATTCTTTGCATGAAGTGTAAACACTTCTCCCTGCTAGCAATTATGACTGTACAATGTCTTTGCTACTTTTCTTTCATTTATTTTTCGGTCTTATTCTTTAATGAATAATTAAAGATCCTGATTGTCCTTGCTCAAGAAGTGTATTCATTATAGGTCTTCCTCTTCTTATAGTGGCTGCTGGTATAAAGTTGCACCTTCAGTGTTTTAGAAAATTTGGCACCCTTTATATTTTAGTATGCGATTATTTTTAAAGGGGGAGGTAAAAGCAACTACTGAGGTGTCAGTTTTAATATTGGCCTTCAGTTCCAAAGGAAAACTTTAAAACAATTAGTGAAACAGAGGAGGGAACAACAATATAAACCCCTTGCTGATGAGATTATTAACATTTATTGAATGATTGCTATGTTTCTTCAGCAGGGCATGCCAGCAGGCATAATTAATCATCAGCTTGAATATAAACACTTGTTTACTGTAGATAGTATCTGGATAGAGCAAATTTGGTAGTCCTCATCATATGTGCAGAAATTACTAGGGAACTTTGTTTAATGGTTTTCAGTAGAAAAGAGCAGGGATGGTGCGGTGGTGGGGTGCAAGAGTCCGTGATGACCAGGCTGCTGCTGACCCAGCCACCTGAACGCTACTGATTTTCTTCAGATGTTTTCCTAATTTCCCTCTGAAATGCAGCATGCAAGACTACTGCAGTTCTGAGGACATGTACTCCAAATTTAAAAGGCAATAGAATGAAGGGTACCTATAGAACCTTAATTTGGCCTCTCTTTAACAAGCACTTACTGAAGGACAGACTTGCTCCTTTCTGCTGTGGTACTTGTGGCAGATTTGGCATGTGGCAGAGGCTGCACTGAGTCCTGGGGCAACCTTGTGCCTGGCCTTCCCACCACCCTTCCCATCGGGGCTCATCTCTTCTTGCGCTGACTTGAGAGCTTGAATTTGCAGATGTCGGGCACAAGTTGCTGTGGCATGCCGAGGGAAGCATGGTTTGTGTGTATAAAATTTGTATTAAGCCTGCCTAGTCTGGAAATCTAGCCATAAGGCGTCTCAGGCTGCAACCTTCAAATCCTTGCCTTCCTTTGATGATAATCTCTCTATGCTCTAGTTCTCCATCTGTGAAATGAGGTTAATGGTACCTCTCCTTCACAGGTATGCTATGAAAGTAAATTAGTGTTTGCTGAGTTCTCAAATGCTACAGTGATGAGCACCACAGAAGAGCTCAGGAAGAAATTAATATCTGTCCAGAGAGAAGGGCTTGAATAGTCTCTGGAAGTCTAAGGCATGGAATTACACTTTGAGCAATGAGGGCAAAGCAAGGTCTTGAATTTTTCAGGAAGTTAAAATCATTTATTTGGAGCATTAAGTGAGGCAAAGTCTCATGCAAAAACTAGGACATCAGGTAATGTAACATTGTGTTGTAATGCATATGCAAAAGAGGCCAAATTGAGGCTTGCTAGGAATTCTCAAATATGGTGCATGCCGATTGCTTTTTTAAATGCTTTGTGCGTGTGTGTGCATGTGGTGGAGAATATGGAACAGCAGTTTCTTGGGTTTTAGCATGCGGTGGAAATTCCATAACAGCAGGTTATGGGCATAATACTTGCTACGAACAGACCAAAGTCTCCTTGGTGTTAAGGTGGCAGGAGTAAATTTTGGTAAGGATCTAAACACACACAAAGAAGAACACTTCAGTGCATTTTTTAGTACAGTCGCTGTGCTGGCACTGGGAGCGCTGTGGGCAGCTGTGGGGCAGGGGAGGGAGGAATTGAGTTTATTTTTCAACTGTGCTTGGGCACTTTGAGTAGAGGATGAGAGACATTCGAGGAAAACTATCCTTGGAAGGGTGGCCAAGAGAAGAGCCAAACTGAACAGGAATGGCAGGGTGCTAGAGGAGGTGTGAGATCTCACCACCCTGCAGGAATCGGCGATCTGGAGGACCTTGCTGCTCTGCTCCTGCAGAGGGAAAGCAAGGAACAATCCTGTCACATTTGCCCAATCTGTTACGTACTTGCTAAACACAGTAAAAATGTGGAGCCCCATTGCAAGGCACGTGGACTCCATGTCTTCTGCATGAAGCTGCCACTGGAGATAGGCCATCAGAGATGGTTTTCCAAGTGCTGAAATTAGGCCCGTAGGTATAAGCTTTGCACTTGTAAGACCTGTGTGTTCATGCCTGGATGTGGAGGAGGACAAAGATGGAAAGCTAGATATTTATGGGACATTCTTTGGAGATGCTCAGAACTTACCCAGACAAAGCTCCAAGCACCCTCATGAAGTTCAGTAAGGACAAGTGTAGAGTCCTGCATCTGGGGAAGAATAACACCAGGCACCAGTATAGATTAGGAGATGTCCTGCTGTAAAGCAGCCCCGTGGAGAAAGACCTTGGAGTCCTACTGGACAATAAGATGTCCATGGGACAGCAATGTGCCCGTGTGGCCAAGAGGGCCAATGGGATCCTGGGGTGCATTAAGAAAAGTGTGTCCAGCAGGTCTAGGGAGGTTCTCCTCCCCCTCTACTCTGTCCTGGTGAGACCACACCTGGAATACTGTGTCGAGTTTTGGGCTCCCAATTTTAAGAGAGTCAGGGACCTACTGGAGAGAGTCCAACGGAGAGCTACGAGGATGATTAAGGGACTAGAACATCTCTTCTGTGAAGAGAGACTGAGAGAACTGGGGCTGTTTAGCTTTGAAAGGAGACGGCTGAGAGAGGATCTTACTAACGTATATAAATATCTGAGGGGTGGGTGTCAAGGGGAAGGAGACAATCTCTTCTCAGTGGTGCCCAGTAATAGAACAAGGAATAATGGGTTTAAGTTAGAACATAGGAAGCTCCACCTCAACATGAGGAGAAACTTCTTTACTGTGAGGGTGACAGAGCCCTGGCACAGGCTGCCCAGAGAGGTTGTAACCCACCTGGACGCGTTCCTGTGTGGCTGCCCTAGGGGATCCTGCTCTGGCAGGGGATTTGGATTAGAAGATCTTTCAAGGTCCCTTCCAACTCCTAGCATTCTACAATTCTGTGATCTACCTGTTTAAGTTAGATCTAACTTGAAAACTGGACATGCTCTGAGCAGGAAACTTGGGCCATGGGACTTCAAGAGAGCCCCTCCAACCCCAAATATTATGTGATTTTATGGAAGGGAACTTTAGTTGGAGAAGAAAAGAGGACTGTGGAAGACGGAAAGGAGAAAAGAGAGATTCAAGACAACTCTGGGGGAAATACTATTTGGAGGAAACTATGAAAAAGAAAATGAAACTAAAAATACACAGATACTATGTGAAGTATTAACTCAGTAGACTGTGATTTCAAAATTGTTTGCAAATGCTTCCTCTCGGTGTGTTTTAACAAGCTCTGTGGTTGCTCAGGTCTATTTTATTTTGATAACACTCTCTCTCTCCCAGAGGGGAAAACTGCCTGCTCAACAGTGCACCTTGTTGCTATTCTGTCAGCTGGTAGCATCTCTGTTTTTTTAAAAAAAGGATTCACGATGTCAAATAAAGGCAGTAAAAAACAAATAGTACACAAAACTGTATTTTAAATACAGAGTGATATTAGCTTTTTGCCCTTGCTTTCTGTAGGGTAGAGTAGAAAATACTGTAAAGCCCCGATGACCTGCTACCTGCACTCCATTTGTAGGAGCCCATTTGAAGATGTGTAGACAGCAAGGGATCATCAGGTAGGGCAGGAGCTGTGGGCTATGGTGCCAGCTGTATTGGTGCTGGCTGCTCAGAAATCAAAAGGGATGTTTGCCACGCTGTCTGATAGGGGTGTTCCATCCTGACAGCCTAGTTTAAGGGAAACGAGAAGATGCCTGTGAAGAAAAGTTGGGAGAAAGCGTGGATCTCTGGCAGAGCACTGCCAGAAGCAGCAGCAGTTCTCAGGTCAGTTGTCAGTAAATCTAAATACGTCTGGTGGCGTTTACAATTTGGAAAGCAGGAGCACGGATTTTCCATTGAGTGGTTGTAGAATTTCACATGGCTTGTCAAGAAAAGGCTACGTTCCCTTTCATTGCTCAAAGGAGATGGGAGTGGCTTCCGAAATGGAGAGATCAAAGCTCTCAGGCTGGAGGTTATAACTGCTCGTCATTAATTAAATGGAATACAGCAAGATGGTGGAACGGCCTCTCTGAAATCACTGTGAATTTAGTGATGCTTTGGTGATGCTGAGTCTTTGAAATGCTCTCTCTGTAGCTTGACCCATATTTCACTTGTGCTTCCCAGAAGATTTCCAGAGGAGTGACACAGGCATCCCCAGCACTTCTAAATCTGTTGCTGGTTACTTGTGCCATACTCTGACTTGAGAAAAAAATGGGGAGTCTTCTCGAGCTTAGGGCGTTCATGATTTGCCTACGTTTTTCTTAGGATGCTCTAAACATAATGACAAAAATAGAAGTTTATTTAGGAACATGGTACAGTTTGATAACATTCCTCTGCTCTCCCAGTGGTCCTGCCTATCTTTGGCTTTTTTGGGCAGGGGAGTACCCAGCCCTGCACTATGGGAGGGCAAGGAGGGAGGGGTTTGTCTACTGGGAAGATTACAACCATCCCTTTAAAATACCACTGCTCTAGAGCATATCGCAAAGGGTGGAGAAAGCACTGAACATCGTAATTTTGTAACTGGTGCTTGATTTGCGTTCTGCAATTCAGTGTTTTGTGTTCTGTTCTTGGGTGGGTAGAAAACAGTGCTCCTTTCTAGTACCCCTGCCCCTCCCTGCCACATCTCTGAACTGGGGCTCTTAAAATGAATCTGAATGGCTGTGGATTTTGTAGGGCAGATTGTGTCATGCAAATTGTTTCCAGAGACTGAGCAAAAGTGTCCAAGACCGTTCTAGTTACAGTGCAGAGTTGGTGGGCCTTTGTGCTGTACAGATAATTGGGCTTTTTACAGCCACATGTCCGTTCACAGTAGATTGTTTTCTTCCTCATAGATAATGACAGAAGTTTATTAGCTGTTGATTTAAGTCTCTTACAAAAGTGTAGTGCTGGTGCCATAATTGTTCGGAAGGTTACATCGATGTGAGTAGCGAAGGCGGCCAAGGTAACACACTGCTCCATTGTATGAAAATAGCTTTAATATATTAAAGATGCTCAATCCCTGTGTCTTTCTCACAATATTTCATTAAAACCATTTCTTAAGTTCTGTGAAAATAATGGCTTGGAACAGTAGCTTCAATATGTTGGTATTTTATGCACAGGTAAATTGTCAGGGGATTTGCAGGTAAGGAAAACGTAGTTTTGGTCAGTGATCTCTAATTTTGTGATAAAATGTCTTTTAAGTCAGGATGGCTTAAAAGACATGGTAAGTGCTTAATTAATGGATGGTAAGTATCAGCAGCTTTGTGGCCTTAGATATGTGTAAACTGCCACTAACTGATACAGGGACATGTGCAAATAAGGAGAAAATTTTAACTTGATTTTGAGTGACATATACAAGGTAATTAATATGCATTCGCTGTCATTTCCCATTATAACTACTTCTCTGAAGAGTTAAAATTGTTCCTATAATTCATAGAATGCATTGGACTGGAAGGGGCCTTTAAAGGCCATCTAGTCCAACTCCCCTGCCATAAGCAGGGACATCTTTAACTGCATCAGGTTGCTCAGAGCCCCATCAAGCCTGACCTTGAGTGTCTCCAGGGATGGAGTCTCCACCACCTCTCTGGGCAACCTGTTTCAGTGTTTCACCATCCTCATAGTAAAGAACTTCTTCCTAATGTCTAATCTGAATCTGAGTTTAAAAACATTTCCCCTTGTCCAGTCACTGCACATCCTTGTAAGCAGTCCCACCCCTTGCACCTCGCAGCCCCCTTCAGGTACTGGAAGGCCTCTATAAGGTCTCCCTGGAGCTTTCTCTTCTCCAGGCTGAACCACCCCAACTCTCTCAGCCTGTCCTCATAGGAGAGGTGCTCCAGCCCTTTGATCATTTTTAGAGCCTTCCTCTAGACACACTCCAACAGGTCCATGTCCTTCTTGTGTCAGGAGCTCCAGAGCTGGACGCAGCACTCCAGGTGGGGCCTCACCAGAGCAGAGCAGAGGGGCAGAATCACTCCCCTTGACCTGCTGGCCACGCTTCTTTTGATGCAGCCCAGGATGTGATTGGCTTTCTGGGCTTTGAGCACACCTCAGTGGCTCATGTCCAGATTTTCATCCACTGGTACCCGTAAGTTCCTTTCCTCTGGGCTGCTCTCTATTACTGTTCATTATTTTCTTGGTAATAATTTATGTTTTTTAAATGCACAGTAAAATTAAACTTAACAAAGATTTTGAGAAACTACCAATATTTTTATATTCTGTAATAGTTTAATAGGTTAATTGTCCTGAATTTTACTTTTGATTACCGTAGTGAATGAGATCAGTTCCTCCAGGAAGGTCACCAGATGGTTTTATCTGTCTGTATGCTCCTAATTTCAACTTGTGGAATCTGGAAAATTTTTCCATTTTCTAAAGTTCAGTCTAATATAGTAACAAGGATCACAGCATGGGAGGAAGAGGTTAGGTGATGATATCTAAATGAAAGAACACACATTTTGGTATTTAGGTATTACGTTCAGCCTGCTGTGTACTGTGGCATCTTTTAATTATTTTTTATACTTTTTGTTTTCCCCCTTTATTGGTGTATATAGTTGTTTAGTTCTTCAACTGGCCCTTTGACAAATGAGCGACCTTGTTTTATTGGTTTGTTTGTTTTCCCAAAGTGGAAATTTCATGAATTATCTGAATCACAAGCTTGAAACCACTATCGCTTTGCATATGCTGAAGTCCTTTAAAGTACTTGGAAAACGCAGTTGGTACACAGTACCCTCAGAGTTTGCAATCTAAGAAAGATTTTTCTTGCAGTTTTGCCATGAAGTCGAATCATATCACAAAGAGGAGTAAGGTAATGCATCCTATCTGCAGCCACTTAAATCCTCATGCAAGCAGGGACTTTCTAGTTACGTTTGGACTAGACATGATAGATATGTAGGTGTGTGCCTTACTTATATAAAGTGGAAAACTGCGTCTGGTCTACAGTATGTGTTTTTAAGAGCACCAGGGCAATCCCAAGCACTGATATAGGCTGGGCAGTGACTGGCTTGAGAGCAGCCCTGAAGAAAATTACTTGGGGGTACTGGTGGACGAGAAGCTCAACAAGAGCTGTCAGTGTGCACTTACAGCCCAGAAGGCCAATCCTGGGCTGCAGCAAGAGGTGCGTGGCCAGCAGGTTGAGAGAGGTGATTCTGCCCCTCTACTCCACTCTCATGAGACCCCACCTGGAGTGCTGCGTCTAGTTCTGGAGCCCACAGCACAAGAAAGATATGGACGTGCTGGAGCGTGTCCAAGGAAGGGCCTCGAGGATGATCAGAGGGCTGGAGCACCTCTCCTGTGAAGACAGACTGAGAGAGTTGGGGTTGTTCAGTTTGCAGAAAAGAAGGTTCCGGGGAGACCTTATTGTGGCCTTCCAGTATCTCAAGAGGGCCTACAAGAAAGCTGGTGAGGGGCTTTTTAGGATGTTGGGTAGTGATAGGGCTAGAGGGAATGGATTGAAGCTAGAGATGGATCGGTTCAGATTGGACGTTAGGAAGAAGTTCTTCCCCATGAGGGTGGTGAGACACTGGCACAGGTTGCCCAGAGAGGTGGTGGAAGCCCCATCCCTGGAAGTTTTTAAGGCCAGGCTGGATGGGGCTCTGAGCAACCTGATCTAGTGGGGGATGTCCCTGCCCATGGCAGGAGGGTTGGAACTAGATGATCTTTAAGGACCCTTCCAACCCTGACAATTCTATGATTCTATGATTGTGACTACCATCTCTTCTTTCTACTAGTTATTGAAACAGGATTGTATGTGTTGCACAGTAAACGAGGATGGTCTGGTGTTGATGCGACAGCACAGCCTAGAGCTTGGGATGTGTGTGCCCTGCCTTTGGCTTGACCTAAGGCCGCCGGGGATGCCTTAACTTAAGGCTAGGTAAAAAAAAAAGTGAATAGGAAGCTGTCTGGGGAAGAATCAGAGGAAATGAAGTTCAAATAGCTTTTGCATCTGCAGATTCAGCTGGTTTATTGAGAGATTGTGGTCTTGGGTATTAATGTGTTTTTCCGTGCATCTTGAAATGCATGGGGAGATTTATTTGTTTGTTTATTTGTAGCTGCTGCACGGAAAACAAAGCTCTCAAAATTCTTGTCTGCAGTGATTGCACTTTGCCTGGTTGGTGTTTATTTTATCAAGCAGATTTGTAGAGTATACAGTGTTTTTTTTGTCACGTTTTATATTCTATCAGCTGAACCTTGCTGTAGGCCAGTCAAAGATTTGGTCCTACAAATGCTGGATAACTCCTTTAGTGTGACTGGTGGAGGTTGGACATAAGGGTCTTTAGCATTGATCCCTAAAGAAAAGGCCATGTATGGATAGAATAAAATAATAATTTTAAGGGTTTCTTCCAAATGTGTTTCTTTTTGTGTGTGTGCTCTGTTTCTGAACTCTGTTACAGTTTCTGGCAGAAATAAATGGATATTTTGACTGAGAGATCAGTATTCCTGGATTGTTTCCTCTTAAAATATTTTGTAAACATGCACAGTTTTGTTTCATTTTGGTTTGCAAGTGAAATTGTTCAGACTTCAAAAAGAAAAAAAAGCCAGTTGATTAGTTCTATATTATTTCATTTCAGTGCATTATTCCAACCTTATTCATTAAAGCTGTAGTGGAAAACCTGGATCTGAAGGACGACTCTTGACAGGAACTACTAGCCTGGAGCACAGAATTCAATAATCATCGATTAGTGCAGTTTACTGCTGATTTCTTTTCTTTGTAAAAGCTAATTATTCTTGCCAATATCTTTTATACATGAGCCTCCACTTAGAATTTAAAGTTTTAACCTGTAATAATAAAATTTTAAACTGTAATGCTGGTGGGGGGTTTGGGAAGGAAGAAAAAAGAGAAGGGAGGGAAATAAAAAGAGAAAAAAAAGTGAGGCTTATTTAACACTGACCCCAAAAAGGTGTTCCACTGAAAAAAACCCTGAAGTAGATAGATACATTGTAGTAAATATTAAATGCATTAAATTGCCTGTCAAGTACAGTGATTTTTGTTTCTGTATTTTTATTCACTGGGGGGAAAATAGTTTCAGGCGGTGAATTACAGAAGACCTGACTGCTGCTCTTTGCTGTATGCAAGCCAGTTACTATCTCAGAATCCAAGCAAATGTATGCTTCCTTTGGTGTGGAGCCCAGTAGGGATGCTGAATGAGTTTTGGACAGGACCTACCTGCGTTTGTGTGAGTACATAGAAAACACATGTGGGTAAGTGGTAGCTTGAGAGGTTTTTTTGTAGAGTGTAAAAGATTGGAAGTGGCAAAAGATTATCTGTGTGTTTATACTGACCTCTCTGTTAGAGCAGCTCAGTGTTGTTTCTTCAGATGTTTGAAAAGAAAGACCAGAAGAACTTCCAGCAAAGTGGACTTCTGAGGTGTAGTCACTGTGAAATGAATCATTTGTTTCTGGAACTTTACGTTGCAGCACAGAGATCAGATGTACAAAGCTTTGGTCTCTGTGTCTGCAGTTAGACTTAAATCTCATGCAAAACTGATCGACTGCACATGCTGTGAAGGTCCTGGCCCGTGGGGAGGCACGAGCACTCCTTCCTCCGAGTTTCTCCTGAAAGTGCAGTTATTAAGGGAAAAAACCCACTTGATGCTGAAATTTCAACTCAAGTATGTGTGTATATGTATATGTTCAGGAATCATTACTTTTGAGCAGAAATTGCCTTTAAGAATAGAATGTACAAAATTCCCTTATGCTGCTTCTCAAGTATAGATAAGCTGCATTTCCACACTGAGAGGCTGTCTGAATTGTTGAGGGGACAAAAAAAAATGAGCAACCTCCGTAACAAGCAAAGTTCCTGTCTCCTCAAGGGTTATGAGCACTTCAAACGTCTTGGGGTTTCTATCTCTAAATGATTTCCCAAGGTCTGTATTTTTGCCATGGGGAATAAGAAAATAAATATTTAATCAACGTGAAGACATTCTTCTGAATTGCTGTGTGTTGTGGACATCTCCCTCCCAGGCCTGTCCACCATCAGGCTGCCTGTCTATCCCCTGTCTGTCCCCGAGCTGCTCCGGGTCTGATGGACAGCATTTGGCGTGTGGGGACACCAGCAATTTCTTTTACTAATATTTACTAATTGCTGATAAATGCTAAGGCAAATATTATCCTGTCGTCTCTTGAAGAATGATTGAAGTGTAGGAGAAAATTGTGCTTTTTTTTTAAAACCTATTTTTACTGCTTTTTACTTGAGTCTGTATATTTCTGCTTTTTACAGTGCTCACTGGGAGCAGAGGCACTGGGTGAGGAGGTGCCAGAGACAGATGAGTGTCCATGCCCATTTCATGGCTATTTCTGCTCATTACTGGGCATAAGTTCTGTTTTTCTAGATGAACCCTAGCACCAAGGTTGGCCTGAGGCCACCTTCTCCTTGGGTACATCAGATACAGTCCTGCCAAGAACAAAATACTTTGTGGTTTCATTGTGTGCTTTGGTTTATCTTGACATGCATAGGATTTTATAAAGATTTGCAAATAAATGCAAATAGATGGGCTTTTTCCCCTTCTGTGTATTGTTTTCTGTGCAGAACAGTGTGTGTTGATCCTCAGGTTGAGACTACTCTGGGGCAAAGGTTTGTGACTTTTGGATAACCTTTAACTTTAGGAGCGATTCAGGGATGCAGAATTATGAAATGATTTAAAAATGTCAGTCTGCCTGCAACTTGTTTTTCAAGTATTCTAAGGCCTAAAGCTGCCTAAAGATAATGTGTCTGCATTCTTTTGTTGGAAGTCTTGTTTTTATTAAGTCATCAGTGGGGCCACCACTGCTGTAGTGAATGAAGACGACTTGTTTTCACTCCACGCTTTATTTAATTTGAAACCAGGATGGCTAAAAAATGTGAGGGAATTGGATTTGTTTCTATAAAATTTAAACTAACCGCTGAATGGCATAAAATTAAGTAACAAGTTTGGATCACTCCTATAGCAGACATGAACAGTGTCCAGGAGAAGGCCAGAGCTTCCATCTCATACTTGGCCACATCCTTTCGTAATCTATTGAAGGACTACGTTGAGCCAAGAATTAGACCTTGTTTTTTTTTCTAGCTTTTCTTATTGCTTGAAGCTCAAGATACACGTGCATCGGTGTTAATGCCGCAGTTCAGGTGGTGGACTTCCTGGCTTTGCTCCCAAAGCGAAGGCTGAAGGTTGTGTCCCAGCTGCTGGGGTGGCCACAGGCAGGCACCTCTCCTGCACCGAGGTGGCTTTCTGTGTCTCTGCCCAGCCCCAATTCTCCTTTTTTTCCTTTCCGAAAAGCCCTGCTAGGGGTGGGCACCAGCAGCTCCCAGTTTTAGCCTTTTGGGGTCAAATTAGATCTTGCGCTTGCTCACCTAACCAGTGCTTTCTGGAGAGTTAGGGAAGAGTACATTTTAAAGCATTCATAGGAAAAACGAAGTTTTGCTGAAAATGATGAGGAAGAAAACCAAGAATAGTTAATTCTTCTTGTCAGCAAGATGTATTTACTCTTTGTTTACCACCATACAATGCTTGTAGTGTTGGGTTTTTTCTTGTCTAATTGATACTGGCTAGATATTGGCCATTTGTATGAAATTGCTGGGTTTATTATTATTTTTGAGAGACATCTAATGAATTAAGGGAAGTGAAAAATTTTGCATTTTTTATATTTTTGCCTTAGATATACTTAGTGTTTTGATTCACTACCTTTCCCTGTGCTGACTGATTGGCTAGCCTGAATAATTTATATTTGTCTGCATGTATTTTTGCCTCAGTAGAAATGGTGTCTATATGTGTGAGAGAGATTTATATATTTATTTATGTATGTATATATAAAATATGTAAAATTTTATTTGTCTTTTTGATGACTCATGTTTTTTACTTTCAACTTTGAAAATGACTGGGTGTACTGTATGAAATGAACTGTAAGTTCAGTGATCGCAAATATGCTGGTTTTGAAAATTTACTGTCAGGCTATGTAGGGAATACCAAAAATATGTAAATCAGTTGAACATGGAATGACTCTGTCAGTTTTGGGGGAACCACTTCGGGTGTTGGTGTATTAAATGAAGTGTGTTTAGGTGTCTTAAATAATGTAATTGTTTCCAGGCACCTAATGCCACCTGTTGAGAGTCAAGTTAATTTATTAATGGGAATACTGGGCCCTTTGTAGAACCATTTCAGGCACCAAATTTGTTTCAAAGGTTTAATAATTAATCAAAGTGACTGTATTAAATGTCAGCGAATATATCTGTGTGTTGCTATCACACCTCTCTCTCAACATGACTTTCCAGGCTCTTAATGATTAACACAGTGAGATCTGTAATGTAATAGTAATGCTGGTGCACTGGAAGGTTGGGAACCTCTTGAAGATTCTCGCTGCAAATTCTTCAGCTTGGCCTTTGTCACAAGGTGCCGGTTACAAGGAGTGCTTTGAGCAGGTTAACCCACACCTACATCTTGCTTGGAGATGGCTTTTCTTCTTTTCAGAATTGAACCCAAAGCTACAGGGCCAGATCTTCCGCTCCCACTGTCTCTCTCCCATGGCTTCCCTGCGCCGCTCCAGTGGGGTAGCAGGTGGGAAGGTGCCTGAGTTGCAGAGAGCTGCATTTAGCATATAGTGAGGATAGCTGATGGAATTTAGCCTAGTGGTTTCTTTGTATTTCGTGTGTATCAGTAGCATGTTTAACTATTGAACATCTCTCCTATGAGAAGACACTGAGAGAACTGGGGCTGTTTAGCTTTGAAAGGAGACGGCTGAGAGGGGACTTTATTAACATATATAAATATCTGAGGGGTGGCGGTCAAGGGGAAGGGGATGATCTCTTCTCAGTGGTGCCCAGTAATAGAACAAGAAATAATGGGTTTAAGCTAGAACATAGGAAGCTCCACCTCAACATGAGGAGAAACTTCTTTACTGTGAGGGTGACAGAGCACTGGCACAGGCTGCCCAGAGAGGTTGTGGAGTCTTCTTCTCCGGAGACTTTCAAAACCCACCTGGACACATTCCTGTGTGGCTGCCCTAGGGGATCCTGCTCTGGCAGGGGGGCTGATATAGATGATCTTTTGAGGTCCCTTCCAATGCTGAACATTTTATACTTCTATAATTCTATTAATGAGGCCATTCAAAGTATGAGTGTGCTGAAAGAGCACTAAAATGATACAATACCTCATTTATACACGTGCACAAGTGCGCGGGGATTGTTTGAGGTGTCAGACATGGCAATGCAAGAAATTTCGAACAACTGTGTGTGAAAGAAATAACCTGAAATTGCAACTTGTGGTCAGGGAAGAGAAGCAAATCTTTACTGCTACCAGAGGTCTCTCTCTGGTTGTGTGCTGTTGGTGGTAGTCCTGTACTGCAGGGATTTGCTTTGTGTGTGGGCGTACTTTCAAGAAAAGTCTTCTGGCCTTCTGGGGAGAAAGAAATCACTCAGTTCCTAAAAATCCTCTTACATGCAGGACAGTGTGCTGTCTAGAGTGGCTTGCAGTGCTCTCTAGAGCAGCGTTAAATCACCAACTTTTGTTCCAGCTTCTTAATACCCTATTTTTAAGAGGCATATGCTTGATACATTATAATCATGGAGTAGAGAGGTCAGAAAAGGCTTCACAATGTAAACTTCAGAATGCAAATTGCTTCCTGCAATCTTGTGGCTCACCCTGGTGCTTAAGGGAAGATGCTCTGGGCAGTGGGGATACTGTGTTGAGAGTATCCATGTGGTAATGGGCTAAGGAGGGCAATTAATGCTCTCAGTCAGTAGACAGCATAGCTTCCTTGAGGACTCAAGTCGCTTAAGGTAAGCTGCCAGATTGTATTAATTCGTTATTTCCCGTAGCTCTTCATGTCAGAGATAGCAGTTGTATTACACAGCTTGAAAAGTCTGGGGGAGTGGGGGAGAGAAACTGAAGTTCTAAATGATCAAAATGTCAGAAGTCCAGCATCAAAACAGATAACAGCCTTTAAAAGGCAAATTATAAGGCAGGAGGATCTGCAGTGGCTGTGATTGTTTTTTTGAGCTACATTTGGATCTCTTCAGAAGCTGTATGCTTCTTTAGAAACATCATCTGCCTGTAAGTGCTTGCCCTTAACATCATAGGAGTAGTTTACAAAAATCTTTGCAACATGAATGTTGTTCCAGTTTAGTGGACACACAGCCTGAAAAAGAAGCCTTTGAAGTAGGTAAGAGTGAGTGACTGCATTTACTTCTGCCAAGATCATAGTTAATCCATTTTGTCGATACACTAAAGCAATGAAAGAATTTTTACTGTACAACTGTCAGTTTTGTTCATAACGTTGATCTTCCAGAGCCTTGGAAAGTTGCTAGTAGAATTACAGATTACTTTTTTGGGGTTTTTTTATTAGATGTAATTCAAATACAGAGGTGTATTTTGTTCTGGCTGTAACACTGATCTCCCACCTTTTCCCTTTCTGAGGGATCCAGTAGCTGCTCTTCCATCTGACGTGTGCTCAGCACCTACTGGTAGATGGGCGTGGACCACAACTGGTGAGCTTTTGACAACCTTGTCGAGCTTTGCCCAAGAACCCCCTGGAGAAGGGGGCAGGTGGGCTGCAGCACCTTGTTGATTTATACTTCTGGTGAGCCATAAATTCAGGATCACTGTGCTACTTGAATGTGAGCTACTTTATGGCCCAAAAAATGAAGAGAAACAACACTCTTAAAGCTTGAAAAAAACCCCAACTCCAAACCAAACCGGAACATTGGGATTTGTATTCAGGTGCAATGAAGTAAGGGTTCGTTTCCATATATTTTCTATAGTCTTAAAGTTCAGCTCTTGGTTATGTCAAGTCAGTGATGGACACTGTAAGCAGGTTTGCAGAAATCAAAGCTTTTGGCAGTAATGAGGAAATCTTGGTAGATGGAGTGAGAATTTTCAGTGCTTCTTAAACACTAATTTAAATAAAATTATCTAATAAAGGAGTAAGAACCAGGAATTTGCTATGTGTGTATATATCTCTCTCTCTAATTAAAAGCAGGCTCTGGAGAGGTTTATTAAAATACAAACAATGCAGATGGTGATTGTAACGTCAGCGGGCAAGAATTAATAGAGTGCGGTAGAGGCAGTTGTGTGCTACAAAACCGTATTGTTTTATCATTGAAACTGTGCCTTCACTTGAGGCTTTGAAAGTGTTTTGTGACTGTGGGAAATATTTTTTTTTTTCTTTACAGAGAAATGTCTCAACTCTGGATGTAGCAAGATAGTACATTAAGAAAAGGATGCAATTAAGTATTATGATGTGACTGTTTAATAGACCTAAAACGGAAATTACAGTAATTTTTTTTCTTAAAGCCTTGCTCTGCTAGAATTTCTGATAATGCAAAGATATTCAATATCTTTTTATTTTTCTCTGCTGAAATGTGTGGGTAACATCCATGCTTGAACATATTTTCATGTATGCACAAGATTTTCAGAGTGTAAAGCAAGGATTAAAATATAAAAGATCATTATTTTCTTCTGTTTTCACTCACAATATTTATTTTGTATAGTTTTCCTTTATAACCACTTAATTAGTTGTTCTTGGCTTTGTCAACCTTTGCTGTAAAATTAGGAATGAGTTAAAAATACTGATAAAAGTAGAAAGAAAAAAGTAGTTCCGTCCACTGTAGCAGATAGAGAAGAGTGAGCTTGCATCTATTTGCTCTTCTTCTTGCAGCTGCACATTGCTGGGTTTCCCTTGACGTCCCACCCTTTCTTGCTACTTTTTCTTTTTACCTCTATAATTATATACATTTTATGTATCTAGATATTATCAACACATGTGTATGAAGTACATGAAAAGCATGCATACATAACATGTCCCTTTTCTCGGGGGGGGGGAAGTCGGCAGAGCTGAAGCCGCGCCGGCTGCATGCCCAGGCCCCGAGAAGCGCAGCGATGCGTTCCACTGAAGCATGAAGTGACGCCAAGGCATCGCTTCAGCCTTCACTGCCAGGCATGACAGTGGCTTTGCCCCGAGAACATGTCAGAGTGCCTTGAAAGACTCTTCTGTCAGGAAATCCTCCGGGATTAATTTCATTTCCTCGGAGCGTTTTTTCCTTTCAGTCACCTTCGTCCCTGCTTCCCAAATTTCAGGTATAGGAACCGAGAGGGGGAATGAGTTGCCGGTGTTGATTAAGGTCCAGGAGAGCGTAGTATTAGCCTGCGGTTTAGAAAGTGGTTCCTCCCCACAGCCCATGGGAGCAGCTCCAGCTCTTCCGGGTTGTCTTTTACATTTGCCAGGTCAAACTGTGCAGAAAACCTACAAACCAAAGTAAATTCCCTCCCTGCTGTTCTTTTCATCCGAGTGTAAGAACCTGATGGGCGTAATTTTTCTTTTTTTTGTCATGTCCTAAATGATATTCCTAAATGTTCACCTAATTTCATTCCAGCCTTGCTGAGCAGCAGTTTTAGAAATGGTCCAAATAGGAAAGATGCTTCCAGGGGTGGCCACTCCTCTGCGCTGTGTGTTTCTGAAAGCATAACTACTGCCTCCCAAAACCATTTTTATGTAGGAGGAACATATCTCCGTTCCCCCAGATAAGTGATACGGGTGCAAGATGGATATATGTACACTGATGTACACACATACAGTGTACATTTGTAAATATGAAACCACTTCTTCAGCTCTTTAGGCAGCTAAAATTGCTTTCCAAGTACTCCCCATAAAAGTTAGAAAATGTGTTACTCTGTCTTTGCTTTCAAGGTTTTACCTAGTCATGTATCACAGAGCAAGCGTAGCGCTGGGCTCATATTGATCAGTGAGTTGTTTTATAGGTTGTAGAGAGCAGTCTGTTTCTGGAGAACTGATTCTTGTTAACATGTTCATGCTTTTAGTTATTAAGTTAGGAACAGTAGCACTGAACTTGTGTCATTGCTTGTAAAGTTAAAGTGCAGATAATAGAAAGTACACAGAGAAATTCTTCTGTGGCTATAAGGGAGGTTACTTGTTGGTTTTTGCTTACTTGCCTCCCACTGTACTCCTTGGATGGCACAGTTGCCAAAGTCCCCATTAGTGCATGCTTGGAAGAATTGAATTTCCTCGTGAAACATCTTCATTCCCCTTCGGTGACCTTTTGTTGTACTGGATGTACTTTTGGTGTTTTCCCCGTCAGTAAAAAACTGACTTCTCTAACTTGGCAACCTATGAGGAACAATGACTATGACCACTCAATTTCAAGACACAGCTGGGTATTGCCAAAAATACATCCCAAAAATAAGTCCTTGATTAAAAAGTCAATCTCTCTTTAATGAGTAGTGGTCATTTCTTACAGAAGTTGGTTTTAACAACAGCGCCCATAAAGGAGATCGCTATGGTTATCTTCAGATAGAGGAGCTGTCTGTAAGCTGCACTCTCAGCTCTGCTAATGTTGAAGATGATAAGGCTGTTTGCAAGGGGAAACAGTGAGGAAACTATCAGCTGAAATCTTTGTAACTTTTATTTTTGGTAAGTGTTGCAAGCCAGTGCTTTGACAAGATGTTGTGAGAAAAAACTCAGATAGCTGTAGACAGCAAATCAAAAGAAATTTTGACATTTCGAGTTGACACCAAGAATCAGAACAAACGGTATTGTGAACTAGACACAAATGTCAAAGGATTTCCCAGATGTATTTTTGAAAGCAACTTATCATGCGTGCACCTCCTAGTGTGGTTGTTGGCCTGGAAAATGGTCTCGATCCTTTGCCTGGTTGAAGTTTGCGTGGTTAGCAGAGGCAAGTTTCTTACACAGAGCACTCATCTAGTCTGTTGAAATGACCTTCATACCCTAGGTGTATGTGGGCCTCAAGCTGTTCTAATGCCATGAAACATTTGGTTAGCCAAATGGTAGACTGGTATATGCTTGAAATCAGGAGATTTTGAGGTAGATGATCCCCAAACAAGAGTCCAACGGATGCTGTGTGTTCCAGGATGCAATATGTGAGCCTGTGCTTTCCCTGTCATCTTCCTATTTGAGGGTCAAAAATGCAGCGCAAGTAATAAGTTGAAAGGAACTCCTGCAGGTTTGCTGTCTGTGCACATTAAATTCCCAGACAAAGCTGTTGCAACCCAGTGGAATTTCAGCTTTTCAATGAATCCAATGAAGAAAAATTCCTCAAGGTATTCCCAGAAGAACTGTCTTGGCTAAATCCAAGCAGCAAAGACAGGTAAGATTTTATGTAAACTTCAGGAAATAGTTCGTGTGATGTAACACTTAAGGTTTTCTGTCAAAGACACCACAAAATTGTTCTATCTCAGAGCTGAAGTATGAAAGCGTGTAAGCTTGTAGCAGGACCCTTTTTAGTGAAAACATTCATTTGCTCATGTGTTCCGAACCTTGCCTGCGAAGATGGAGTATTATGTGGACTTTTGCTCTGGTGATGTTCAGCATGTATGCTCTTGTCGTTTGATACAGTAGAGGGTTAATTTGAAGTAATGCAGTCTACAGCCAGTTGGCAAATGATGAGATGTGGTAAATTACACTGAAATCCCCATGGTTTCCAGTAGCATATCAGGCCTTGTCCTAAAAAAATATTGACAACTGAGGCTGATGGAGAAAGAGAAGTATGATTTTGTCACTTGTAACATGTTGCTTAAAAACAGAGAACATCAGGCTTAATGTATAGGAAGTCTTATTTGTGAAACAAATTAACATCTGCTTTTCTGACTTGCTGTCTTGACCTGCTTATTCCTGATAGAGGTTCGAGTCAAGGTGATTCATTTTGATCTCAGAGGTGAAATTAAGACACAAGCGGTGTCAGGTGTCACAACAGCACAACCTTTTATTGATTAACAACCACTGGAGAGCGATAGAAAAGAAAGATAAGGAAATGAGAAAGCGAAGCAATAAAATGTTTAAGATAGTGAGAAGTATAGCTGCCACCACAGATCCAGCGATGTCTCACAGGTCCACCTGTTTTGATTTGGTGGGAAAGGTCTTCAAAGAGTAGTTGTTCTCGGTGTCCCAAGAGCTGCTTTGCCCACCCTCCTCCTGTTCAGCGCATGCGTATGAGGGTCGCAGGAGTGATCTTCACCCCCCCAAGTGTCACCTCTGTCGGTGGAGCATGCATAGGTGTCCGGAGGGCCCGATTTTTGCAGATGTAGTATGGCTTGACAACTTGCACACCGTTGGGCTTTTGTGCTTGCAAGACAGCTGCCTTATCAGCGGTTGAGCTGGGCCCTGAAGTTGTTGTTTAGGACTTACCAATAGTGAAGTCAAGCTCCATGGCTTATCAGTGGTCCAAGCTTGCAAACAGCAGCCTTGAAGTTTCTTCGCAGGGAATTTCAGCAAGGTTGAGATAAACATTTAACAGAGTCTCTTACACTTTCGCAGAAGGAGAAATGAGAAATAATGAGATCACCTGTGCTAGAACTACTTGCCAATTTCCAAAATTGTTATGTCCACTTAGTACTTACTGCCTTATTTTTTTTTTTCCTGAGAAGGAAAGCAAACTACACCTGGTTTTGGTTAGCCTTACCCAGTTCTCACTTGGTACTGAAGCACTATTGCAGCCCATTACAGATATTAGCTGTGATTTGACTGTGAATACTGAAGCTTCTACCAGCATCACAAGGGTACTTAAAAATTGCTAATTTAGTAAGTACTCTAGATAAATTAATCCTGAAAGTGTTTCATCCCTGGAGAAATTGCTTATGCAGTTACAAATAACTATCGGCTGAGAAGGTGAGGAGAGGATGATGCTGTCCATATGAGAGAGCAGTGGGGATCCATGGATCTCTGCCTTTGGAAAGATGATCTGTGAGCTGAAAACCACTTTGATGTCTACTGGAAGGGCAGCACAGCAGTGAGTATATAATCCAGGAGGTTTCTGGAGTGCACTGATGGTAAGAGCTCCCATGATTGATAAGATGTTGAGGGGGGGCGCTTTCTTGGACCTCAAACTTATAAATAAGGAAGAACTGAACAGTCAAGGTCATGGCAGTCTTGGCTGCAGTTTCCATAATATGGTGGAATTCAGAATCCTGCAAGGAGGGAACAAGACAAATTGCAGGGTCACAACCTTAGACCTCAGGTGAGCAGGCTTTGGCATATTCAGAGACCTGAATATGGTCTGCTCAGTAGAGTTTCTTGGAATGAGGTACTGGAGAGAAGAGAGACGGTAAGTTTTCAAGGATCGCCTTGGAGCTCAAGCATGGTCCATCCTGATGTGCAGCAAACCAAGGAAAGGTGGTAAGAGGCCTGCATGGATGAGCAAGGACCTCATGGGAAGGAGGATCCAGGGAACCACAGGCTGATTAACCTCACCTCAGTCCATGGAAAGGTGATGGGGCAAATAATCCTGGAAAACATTTCCAAACATGTGATGGACAAGAAGATGATTGGGAGCAGTCTGCATGCATTTAAGAAGAGGAAATCATCCCTGACAAACCTTGATAGCTTTCTACAGTGAGACAATAGCTGAATAGATGAGTAGAGAGCACTGGATGTTCCTTATCTTGACTTCTGACACTGTGCTCTGTATCATCCTCACACAGAAACTGTTAAAGTGTGGACTAGATAAATGGACTGTGAGCTGGACTGAAAATTAGCTAAACTGTCAGGCTTAAAGATTGTAATCAGCAGCAGCAAGTCCAGCTGGAGTTCAGCCGTAAGTGGTTTGATACCGGGACCAATACTGTTTAACATTTTTAACAACCTCAGCAGTGGGTCAGAGTGCACCCTCAGCACGTATACTCATGACACAAAATCGGGAAGAGTAGCAGTTACACCAGCTGGTGCTCCATTCGAAGGGTCCTCAGCAGGCTGAGGAAAGGGGAAAACAAGAATCTAACGAAGTTCAGCAAGGGGAAATACAAAGTCCTGCATGTGTGGAGGAGTAACCTCATGCACCAGAACGTGCTGAGGACTGACTGGCTGAGAAGCAACTTGGTAGAAAAGTACCTGAGGGTCCTGGTGGACACCTAAGTTGACTGTGAGGCAGAAACATGCCCTTGTGGCACAGGCAGCCAACAGCCTCCTGGGCTGCATCAAGCTGAGCATTGCAAGCAGGTCCAGGGAGCTGATCCTTCTCCTCTGCTCAGCCCTGGTGAGACACACCTGGAGTGCTGGGTCCAGGTCTGGGCTGCCCAGTACAGGAGGGATATGGACATTCAGGAGCAGGTGCAACAAAGGGCCACAACAGTAATTATGGGCTTGGAGTAGGGTTGTGGTTTAGTGGTGACCTGGCAATGCCATCTTAATGGTTGAACTCGATCTGTGAGCACCTGACGTAGGGAGGGTGAAGGTGAGAAAGTCGGAGCTGTTCATGCTGGAGAGAAAGCTCAAGGGGGTCTTGTTGCTGTATGTGATAAGAGCAAGTAAAGAAGATGGCTCTTCTAAGTGGTGCTCAGTGTCAGGACAAAGGGCAGCAGGAACAAATGTGAGAAATTCCACTTAAAAAATAAGAAAAATGTCTCACCAGTATAAAGTGAGAGATTGCCACAATAAAATATTAACAAATACACAGTAAGTAGAGACACTATTGCTATGTACCGTTGTGCCTGTTACAATTTATAGAGTGCCTTGTCAAGGACAAGGAAGTTATTAATCATTGTAAGTACCAGATCGATCTTGGTTTTACAGACCATCTGAAAATAAACGTTCAGCAGAAAAAGAGTTGATTCTTTTTCATTTTGCTGTTGTGCCAATTTCTGCTAAGAATGCTGTCATGATTTTAGCAGTGTTTGTCAAAAAAGAAATGATTACATCCTAAGTACTGTCTGGAAGAATATAAAATTCAGCAGTCTTATGAGTGAAGTAAATGAAAGTATCTTATGCTTGTGTGTGTTGCTAGCAGAAAAGGCATACTAACATCCAGCTAAAAGTGCTATTTTCAGTCATCTTGCTTAATAAATTTCACATACTTGCTTGCTAAACTCATTATTTAGTTTTTATCTGTGGTGATTATTTGTTCTTATTTAACATATCCCTTTCTATTAAATAGCATATATGTACTTAAAAAAATATGATTGTGTCATAATGCAGATAGGGATGTTGTAATCTCTATGGGCAAAGGAAATAATTCATATGCCATGTGCAATAAAGTGTAAAGAAGAAATATTAATGTACCTCCATACCTACAGACTGCAAAAATGACTGTAGTGATTTCTAAGCAAAGATGTACAGGAGAAAGCAATTCTCTAGTCCAGGTCATAAAGTGTTCTGTCTCTGTCTAATATCTTGACCGCTTAGTGCAAACTCTTATTGTGTCTATTCAGTAATAAAATCTTGTCTTGTCCAGCTGACAGGTTGGATACAGATGATAAACTTCTGGATGAAGTGTAATATCAGTAAAAGTTAACATTTCTTGATGCTTTATTTTTATATATTGTGTTGGGGCTTGTCTTTGTGATACTAGATTTTTAATTATATTCCTTTAGTAAATAGCTTGCTTAGAAGCTCTCAAGTGCTTGTCTTCAGTTATATCTCCAGGGTATGAACTCCAGGGAAAAGGATCAGAGTAAAGAAAATTATTAGTTCAAAAAGTGTGTGATTGTGATGCTTGATCTTATATTCTCTCTCTGAAAGATAGATGTAATGGCAAGCAATGCAATCAGAAGAGTACAAACAAAGCGGGATTTTATACGCCAAACTCTTCTTGGCTGAGGTTGAGAGGGCGTGACTCATGTGTCTGTATTGAACAGGACTGCCCTGCATTTGAATCTTACTGCAACATCAGGAGTTAGAGCATGCATAAATGTAGATCTTAAGAAGAGAGAGACTCAAAAAAATCTGTGGCACATTGTTAGTAAATGCTTCAGAAAACGAAAACTGGACATTTACCACAACTTACAACCGGTTTCTGTGTTTTGACTTAAAGAAGCCATTTTCAGTTACCAGCCTCCATTGCACATCTGCACCTTCATCTTGGAACAATGGGTAGTTATTGCTCTAAGGAGCAAGTTACCCAATGATGCTGGCATTTGTCTTCTCAGGGAATGCAAGTGCCTGCTCTGCTACTTTATAATTTATGTCACTTGAATAGAAAAGGAAGACTTAGCAAGTTTGAGGGAAAAAATGGAAAACAAACCCTTTGGTAATCTGGGAGAATAATGTGTGCTTATGCAGCTGGCAATGTCATTTTTGATTTGTATGTAATTATTATTCAGTTTTAGGTGGTGGTTATGTTCCTTGCTCCTGATGAGAAGATTCATTTGTTCGCATCATTATTATCTCTTTTGACATGTGCGTTAGTGACATTAATCTGTGTTTTATTTTCTGCAGTGGTAATAATGGGGTTGCCTTTCCCTAGCTTTATTATGTTGTCGTGCTTTCTGGAGTTGTCTTCATAACACAAAAGAAAAGTACAACGTAGAGATCCAGCGAGAACCAAGTAATGTTTAGCGTGGGGTGAGGCAGCTCCTCTCATCTTTCCTCCCTCCTCCTCGCCAAGCTGTGATGTGCTTTCCTTGCTGGTGGGCAGGCAGGCAAACGCTCCTTTTTCAGGTTGTGCAACTGAAAAATAATTTATTAAATCTCTCCAGAAAGAATGCAGCAATAGAAGCTTAAGTTCTCAATAAGAACTATTCAATCCTTTTTGCAGTTTGTTCTAGAAATGCAAAAGATTGTTGGATGTAGTTAAAGATTTATTCACTTTTAGCTGGACTAAAATAGCCTCATTACTTTCAAAATATGAGCTGATAAAATGACTCACTCATCTGAAATCATCCAAATGTTTTTCGGGAGCCTTGTGATACTCTTTGCCTTATTACAAGATGCTAATTGGTCTTGTCAGGCTGCTGAGGAAACTTCGGGTCCACTGTGCTCTGACACATCCCGGCTCTCGCAGTGGCAGCCGTGTACTGTTTTCTTCTGTTGTCATCTCAGTTTCTTGGTTTTTTTTCCTACATGTTATGTACTTTGTGTATTGAGATCTTTCCTCTGTCTCTAGTCAGAAGCTATTTGGGGAATTTCTATGAATAAATAATATTCAGACTTAGACATCCGATTGTAACGTGAATATAACAAAACCCATGAGGTGAAATGTAAATGGAGAATGGTGGTTTCACCGGAGTATTTCTACTTCTTTGCTCATGTTCTTTATCTTCCTCCTGTTTTGATTAAATACGGTATTTGAGGAAGATATTGCAAGATATGCACAGTAGTCATATAAAATGTATCAATATTAAAAGCTGAGGGATTAATATTTAGGTTTTTTTCTTTATTTCTGGCCTTCTTGGTATTATTGCTTTTTGCTTTATGCATACATTGTAGTGCTTGGAATTTATTCTCCACCACATAAATGCTCCATCTTTACATATGACTGAGTTTGAGTCAGTCATGGATACTTATTCTGTGAGAAATTAAGTATTTTTCCCTTTCTTGGCAATGTTACTGGAAACATTACCCATTTGCTTACTGAAATTTAAAAAATGAGACCTGTGACTCCGAACTGTCATTGAAATGTTTTCCGTTTGTGTTGATGTCTTCAACTCTGTGGGTAGGGGTGAGGCGGGGTAGGGGGTATCTCAGATCGTATTTTTATCTGCCTTAAGAGACGAAGTCATAGAATGAGGTATCTCTTTGTCTACTCAAGAATATTTTTATATGACCTGGCAAGAAGAAGATAGATTGTCTTTAGAATGTGATATATCTCCTTAGAATGTGAATATATCCATCTTTTTCACTGAAGAAGCTGAAAATTTAAATTATATGTAAGTTTTCCCAGTATGCTTTTTCTTGTTTTGACACACCATTTTTTGCTGTTATCTAGTAAGGTTCCCCAAATCCTCTAGGCATGACTGTGCCGAAAATTAACGCATGTCATTGTTCTTTCTTTTTTTGCAGCATAGAGTACAAATGTGAGAAAATGTCTTTATTTTCTTTCTTTTCTCTTCTCAGGAAGAACAAAAGCCTTTCATTTTGCAGGCATTTAATCTGCAAACAAATAAGTCTAATTACTTGTTCATCCGTATATTAAACTATGTAGCACTCTTCAATGTGTCTGCAGTTCTGAATTTACTTTACTCTTTTAAAATTGTGATAAACACCTTTTTGTGTTGTAACCGCTTAAGAGTAGAGACACTGGGCTATATCCATTGCAGGAAAACCCTTTTGACTTCAAGGTTGTCACACCAGTACTGGTATCTCCTCATGCTATTGCATAGCCTCAATTACCAGTGTCTTTGCTTGAGAACATTTACTACAGTCATTACTGCCATTACTTACCTTTCATCATTAGTGTTTTGCTTTACTAGAACAATAGTTGAAGAGCAATGAAGCTGGTGCAGGATGTCAAGAACAAATCCTGTAAGGAGTTGCAGAGGGAATTGAGGGTCTTTAGCCTGGTGAAAAGGAAGCTGAGAGGAGACCTTATTGCTCTCTGCAACAACCTGAAAGGAAGCTGTAGCGAGGCAGGGATTGGTCTCTTCTACCAAGCAACAAGTGATAGAGTAAGAGGAATTGGCCTCAAATTTTCCAGGTGAAGTTCAGATTGGACATTAGGAAAAAGTTCTTCACGGAAAGAGTTGTCGAGCGTTGGAATGGGCTGCCCAGGGAAGTGATTGAGTCACCGTCCTGGAGGTCTTTAAAAAATGTGTAGATGTGGTACTTAGGGGCATGGTTTAGTGGTGGGCCTGGTGGACCTCTAGGTTACCGGTTGGACTTAATGATCTTAAAGTTCCTTTCCAACCAAAACTATTCTGTGACTCTATGATAATTGGATTTCTTGGAGACGTAAGCAGTTCATGTTCAGTGGAGTAACAGTAGTTTCTAAGAAGTACTCAATAGCTTTGTAGTGTGTGAGAGAACATACCATTGCCATTCTATAGAATGGATCCATCAGAATGTCCCCCTGCAAAAAACCCTTGACAATCAGCTGCAAACAAGAGCAGTAGGGATCTGTTCTATATGAGGAATTGCATATTCTGGCCTAAAAGGTGGAAAATATTTTTATGTACTCTGGACAAAAAGATGGCTTTTGGTATTGTGTATCTAGAAAGCTATTTTAAGCAATTGTCTTACAGCTCATTCTGCATGTTGTTGGTAGTTTGGTTGGTTGTTTACTTTTTCATACAATGTGCTTTAAGAGCTAACAGGATCATTCATCTGTCTCTTTTTCGGTCTTCCAAATTCTTCCAAATTCTCAATGTGTACAAGCATTCAGGTACTGGTAACATTGTCAGAAGTAAGAGATTATACTGAGGGTTTTTCTTCCTGAAAGGTGAAATTTATCAGTACAGTGTTATGTGAATGCAAGTAAAGTAATATAGAAGACAGTCATTTTGGATAGCAAAAAAACCCCTATGTAAAACACAAGTTAAAAGGAAGTCTTAGGAAGAAGAAGTTGAGAGGCCTTGCAAGATAAGTACATTCTTTTCAGCTGTTGAAAGCTTTTCAGGGAAAGGTTCCATGCAGTTGATCCACTGCTTGGAGAAGTGTAGTTGAGTGTGTGTGTAGCATACAGCTTGGTTGATGTGCGCTTCTGTGGGATGTGCTCAACCTACCACCTGAGACTGTATGTTGATATGCATGCAGTTGTGTGAGAAAGCCTGGTCAGAAATATAGATGGACACTTGTCTTTGCTGTTTTTACTATGTTCAGCCTTGAAAAGAGAAGGCTCGGGAGAGACCTTATTACTGTGTACCAATACATAAAGGGTAGCTACCAAGAAGATGGAGACTCCCTTTTTATGAGGAGTTGCATGGCTAAGACAAGGGGTAATGGGTACAGTTTGCTCCTGGGGAAATTCCGATTGGACTCCAGAGGAAAACTTTTCTCCATGAGAACAATTAGACATTAAAATAGTCTTCCAAGAGAAGTGGTGGATTCCCCAGCCTTAGACAGTTTTAAGGCTCAGCTTGACGGGGTGCTGGGCCATCTTATTTAATCTGTATTTCTTTACCTTAAAGGCTTGGGCTACATGATCCTTGAGGTCCCTTCCAACTCAGTGATCTCTGATTCTCTGTGTTAAAGGAGAATGTAGGTCCTGTGTATGTAACTAAAAGACAGTTCATGCCCTAAAGAGATCCTTAATACAGTCTGTGGCATAGAGGGGTAAAAAACAAAAGGAAGGTGACAAAGAACCACTGTTCTGATGGAGCTGTGTAGTCTGAAGTTTTCAGCTGTTCTTCTGGTACAATTCATGGATGACTGGTTTCGTGGTGAGTGGTAAATTTCCAACCATTGCTGCATGTTTTCATGAGGACACATTGCATGTCTTTTAATAGAACTGCTGTTGACGGCTGCCCATGAACTTATCTATCATTAGTTAAAATTATACCAACTATCAAACTTTACAAAATCTTTCACTTTTAGAGGAAAACTGTTGAGCAAATTCTGGTAAAGACATTCAGTCGGCCTGAGATTTCCACAGCTAAGAGATTTGAATGCAGACAGAAGTCTGATACAATTTATGAACTAATTCTTCATAATGGTAATAGGAAATAAGTCACTTTTTGATTACTGTTTTCTTCTAGACAGTATTTCTCATTGTTGTAAAATTTGGTACTCAGCCTACCCTAAATGTCATGAAAATCAGTTTTAACTGAACATTCTCTGTGTCTTTAAAATTCAGGCTACTTGGACTTTGACAACCAGATTTAACACTCCAATTTTAGCCACTCAAAACTTACAACCTGGACAATATTTCTTCCAACAAATCTCTACTCTCATTTTATGTCTTTTGAATAAATAATAACTGATAATAAAATAAAATCTCTCCTTGGCACAGTATTCCCCTGTGCCCTATTTCTCTGATGGTTTAAAATGAATGGGCTGCTTCTCCCACTCTGCCCTTGCTGGCTAAGCCGTTGACTCAGCTGCGCTTTTGAGAGATTGCTTCTGCTGACGGGTACATTTCCCCCAGCTGTCTGTCTCTTGGAAGAGAATAACAGGGTTACTGCTGATAACATAGACTTCTATGTTGTCAGTGAATTTTTCCTACTTGCACACTTTCAGTTGTGCAGCCCGTGGATGGACAGTATTGGTCTGTGGACTGAATCTGGTGCATAGAATGGTTTAGGTTGGAAGGGACCTTTGAGATCATCTAATCTGACCTTCCTGCCATGGGTAGGGACCCTCTTAACTAGACCGGGTTGCTCAAGACCTCATCAAACCTGTCCTCGAACATCTCCAGGGAGGGGGCATCCACAACTTTTCTGGGCAGTCTCTTCCAGAGTCTCACCAACTTCATACTGAAAATCGTATTCCTAAAATCCAGTCTAAACCTATTCTCTGTCAGTTTAAACCCGTTTCCCCTTGTCCTATCAGTGGACACTCTTGTGAAAAGTCCCTCTTCAGCTTTCTTGTAGGTTCCCTTCAGGTATTGGAAGGCAGCTATTAGGTCCCCCTGAAATCTTCTCTTCTCCAAGCCGAACAATCCCAGCTCCCTCAGCCTGTCCCCATAACAAAGGCACTCCAGTCCCTGGATCATCTTTGTGGCCCTCCTCTGGACTCATTCCAACAGATCTATGTCCCTCTTATGGTGGGGACACCAGGACTGGATGCAGTATTTGAGATGGGGTCTCACAAATGCAGAATAAAAGGGGAGAATCTGTGGATCTGCTGGCCACACTCCTCTTGATGCATCCTAGGATATAGTTGGTCTTCTGGGCTGCATGAGTGCACTGCTGGATTATGCTGAGCTTCTCCTCAGCCAACACCCCCAAGTCCTTCTCTTCAGGGATACTCTCAACTCACTCTGTGTCCGGTTTGTTAATTGCTTCAGACAATATGAAACCATGGTTAGACAAGATGGCCAAGCCAAATGCAGCCATTGGTTAGTGTGAGCAGCAGCACGGGGGGGTTGTGATCCAGCAGGTTTGTGAAACGTCCACTGTTGCCCACTTTTCTGGGTAGGTTCCTTGTTTGAGGATACAGGTTGAGTGAGAAGGGAGGAGTTGGATGAGCCTGGGGCTGACAGGGAAGCTCCTTTGAGAGGGATGGTCTGGGCCCTGGGCAGGGCAGAGAGCTCAGTCTGGCCTTGGTTGGATTTGCACCATCCGGAAAGCTGAAGAACTTTGAAGATGTGTATTACAGCAGTTTCCCTTCTGGGACTCCTTGCTGAAGTGGCAAGATACAGACCAGGGTGAGGGGCAGTACCACTTTGGTGGAGCTTTGGAGTCCACTTTGATTGCTGTTTCAGGATTTGGGGATATGTGCCTGGAGAGACTTGGATGGGTGCTTGAGTTGAGGATCACCATTGCTCTTCAGCAGTCTGGGTGACTGAAACATCTCCTGTGCTAGGAGGCACTAAGGCACTAGGGCTACGCTGTGGCTGAACCATCGCCCAAGAAGACAATATGCAAGGCAGAGAAGACACTGTGACCTCTAGAAAAATTAAGGGGATATGTGGAAGACCTGGGAATTGTGTCCATAAAAATAGCCATTGTGTCTTGCTGTCCTGTCTCCGCCTGGAAGCAGATGCCTATGAAGTAGCAAGAACAAGAGTATGAAAGCATAGACAATACTCTGCTTTCCCAGCCTCAATTGTTTTTTCTATTTTAGGACCTTTGAAGAAGTGGCTTTGTACTTAATAACCATCAACATATCTTTGTTTTGTGGTCTCATCCATTCTCCTCTTGAAAAACTTTAAGCAACTACAGCATCCATTGGCAATGAGTTCATCGCATCTGCTGCGTGCTGTGTTAAGAGCAGCCTCCTGTTTACTTTTCTTCTGTTTTAATTCTTGGGATAAAGGGCTGGCTGTTTTAGGGTCGATGTGGAAATATTTATATAGAATGTGAACCTACCTCTTACTCTGTGTTGAGATCTCTTATTAGAAGGTCAGAGTGGCCAGTCTGACCACTACCCAGTAGCTGGCTTTGATCTGTCACTGGTCTAGACCTAATTAATAAACCTTAGTGAATGTAGGCTGGCCCTTTGCAGCCAAGAATCTCCTCACTGTATTTCTTACCAGTGGTTTGTGCTACACAGTACTTTCTGCTGTTCAAGACCTCCTATTACTTTCAATTAGAAAGACATCTTGATATGTTGGGTCTGGCTGCAGACCAAAAAAAAGAAAAAAAAGAAAAAGAAAAAAAGTGGGCACAATTTCTGCATATTCCCTTTCTACATATTTCTATAAAACCCATGATATTTATAGAAGATATGAACATGTACTGTGGATGTTGCATGTAATGCTCTATTCACAGTTTTGATAAGTTTTTGTAATGCGCCAGTATCCTCCCACACAATTAATTTTTAGAACAAAATTCACTAGTGGTTGGATGTTTCTAAAGATGATATGAGGAGCAGTGGCTGAAAGATGGTGTTGATGGAGAAAGAAATACTGAACATGGAAAGCTCCGAGTGTTTTGGCTAACCAGTCCCCTGGTTTATAGGAGCCATCATAGAAGTCTGCTCTGCATAAAGCAACATTAAACATGGCTTTAACATGAAGCTGGGTTTCCAAGCAGTTGTGAAAAGCCCACAGTGATAAGGCATTTTATTTTTGGTGGGTTTTTTTTTCAGCACAGTAGAAAGTCATTTAATCTAAGCCACTAAAAATCATTTTGGGCTTAGCAACATGTTGAGATAAGTGATAAAGTATTTAGAAGCTTCATTTTACTGAAGAATAACCATCCATAACAATTCAAGATTTTAAAAAAGCTTTCAGAGAGGCACAACAGAAATTTAGCTTACAAAATCGACAATAAGTTGAGATTTTTTAGTTATATGTAGTTTTTGCACTGACACTGAAATTTCAGAAATACGGTGAAGATCAGATAATACTGAAGATGCTGACATTTTTATTTTCTGTTTTATTTTGTTACTGTTCCTTTTCTAGTCTGGCATTTCAGATATGAATTATACTTTACTGTCCCTTTTCTTTGTTGTTCTTCATACTCATT
Source organism: Apaloderma vittatum (assembly GCF_000703405.1). NCBI lineage: Eukaryota > Metazoa > Chordata > Aves > Trogoniformes > Trogonidae > Apaloderma > Apaloderma vittatum. Next base: position 57,118 of record NW_009694868.1, read on the forward strand.
ATGATATAAATGTCATAGTTCATTTTATTTTTAGGTTTGAATACAGTGTTCATGTTATTTGTTTCTCCAAGAAAAAAAAAGAAAAAACCAGTGATTTATTGAGCTACATAGACATCAAATTCAGACTTAAAATAAAAGGATTTATTTCTGTAATTACGATGATTGTTTTGCTCATTGCACCAGGCTTATGCTTGGTCTTATAGTTTGTTTGGTGTACTACTTCATATTTTGCTATGCTAATATGTATTTGTAATTATTTTTACTTTTATGTTAATTAACTATTCATAGATATATGAAAATATATATGTATATGTACATATGTATATAGTATATGTACTATATACAGTATATGTGCACTTCTATATTTGAATTAATTCCTTGCGTTTGGGTCAGCCCACAGCTTTTGGCAAAGACATTATGGTTCATAACTGATGCTATTTGGAAAAGCTGTCATGGTACATCATTGTGTTCGCATAATAGCTTGCATCTGTCTGCTGTGACAAGCATAAATACATGGAAATGTCTATATTTTAGAAAATAACTGAGGAAAACAAATATAAATGCTAGCACATTTTATCCTGTACATTTCTTCAGTTTTCACTATGCTTTTGTACAGTTTCTGTCTGATTCATGGCTTTCCTTGGTTCTACAGTCAGCAGAAGCTTTCCCAGATCCTTCCTTTTAGCATTGCTTGTGCTCGCTAATTAAAAGGTTCTGTTGTGTTGGTTTTATTCATAGCAAGTAATTTTTATTACTGGGCCACAAGTTGGCATACGTTTTGTGATGGCTGCTTTAGGTCTGTAGCTGGTGTGAATCCTTTCCCCACTTCATTTCAGTTGGGGGGTCTGACTTTTACCCAGAGCTGGGCTCTTGAAGTTTCACAAGAGTCACTCCCCACAGCCCTCTCCTCACCTACCGAAACCCCTGCCAGACTCAAACCCATGACAGAGGTCACCCTAAGTTTTCACCTTTTTTTCTCTGCTCTTCCTTCCTTTTTAAAGAGGATGCGTTTAGTTTGAACAGCTGTTTCTTCAGTTCAAATGGCATAAGTGTAAGACTGCGTGTTTGTATACAATTTCTATATACAAGACTATCTGGCAATATTAATACAATTGCACATTTTTGTTGTCTAGTGTAATAATTCACTAACATTTTAATTTCTGTTCTTCCCTTGCCCTTCCTTCCTTATCTGCTCATCTGGACTCTTAAACACTTTTCTGATTTTTATTTTCTTTTTTCCAATTTATAGGTCTATTTTTTTCAAAAATCTTTAATTCAAGTTTGTGGTTTTCGTTACTTTGAGACTTGCAGTTTCTATTGATAGTTCCAAAATGTTTCCAGTTACATTTAATGAACTCCTACACATTGAGACTTTACTTAAATTTATGATAATACATATTCACAGTTTTGAATTTTTGATGTTCTTTCTCAGTTGTCATAAAAAAACCCCAACCCTTCTTGTTTACTCTTCACGTAATATGGTTCTCTTCTCCTCTCGTCTTGCAGTTCCTTGTAATGTTCTTGCTTTATTCAAAACTCATCCTGCTTTCCAGGTACCCCAGTCACCTTGATGAAATTATTAACTTGAGGAGGTTTTTAATATCCTGTCAGTCAGCTTGAAAAATATTAGTAGTCTTGCTGGTTTTTATTTCACTATCAGATTGGGAAAAATAATTATGGTGAGTTTCAACACTTGAAAAATTAGGGCTTTAATGGCAGATATTGCTGGAGATCTTTTCTGTGTTATATTTTACCATGGTATTAGATCAGTTCCTTTTTCAAGCCATCTAGTTTGGTTTTTTCAGTGTAACTGCAAATGTCTAAATGTTGCTTCATTTTTTTCATAGTGCTTGATCTTTGTAAATAAAGCTTTAACTGAGTTTTCATCTCCTTTTTTTTACAAAAGTGAGCTGCTTTGATCTTTTATCTTAACTTTGGGAAGCCACAGAGAGGGGAAAAACACACAAACCGGATTTCTGAAAGAAATGGGTATTTGTCAAGTTAGTTATGTTCAATTATAGAGGTGTGAAAAACTTGAATGCCTTAAAAAAATTTGCTGTATACAATACACAGTTAAATGCTTCGAAAAACATGAGAAGACGACAATGATTACGCTCTTGAAGGGATGTGAAAGGCTGGGCAAGTCTGCAGATAGAAGTGCATCCTATCAGAGCTCGAGAATAGTTTTCCAGCTGCATTTATTATTTAACTCACCAAGTGCTTAAATTATTTATCTACATCCTGTTAGCAAAAGAATGGAAACATGATATAAAAACCTCACTGTATTTCACTTCTGTAAGGTAGTATCCATGATGTAACGGTTTGGTTGTTGGTGAGCTTTCTCATGTGTTTGGTCCTTGGATGGGCTTGGTCCAGAGTTCTCTGATGATACCTTTTTTCCCATCTCTGTGTATCTGTTTGCTGCCTTGCCTGGCACTGTAGGCTCTCTGGAGCTTACACACACACTCTGTGCTCTACTGTTTTCTTGAAATAATAGTTTTTGAAACCTAATTTGGCTTCCTAGCTCTTACAGTCTGCAATCATCAATGATTTCAGATGGACATAGGAGCATAATTTCATCAGGTGTGCTCAGTCTTTAGGTGTGGCTTCTCAGAACTGACCATCGTATGAATCTCAGCTCTCTTTTTCTCAGAAGGGATTTGGCTGGCAGTGCTCGGGGTACCCTGGATTGTATGACTTGGGTCGGATGTCCACCACTAGAACCTTCCCCTCTGGTGAGGACCTCATGGGATTTTGGGCAAAGAGCCCACCAGAAATGCAGCTGTCAGACGTGGGCCCTGTGATTTTTCTAGATGTGGCATATCATTATGTCTTTGAGCTCTCCCTGAGTCATTTGCTAAGGGTCACACGGCTCTAGTGGATGCAGGAGGGGAGCTCAGCTCTGTGTCAGCTGGAGAATCTTTTGCCTTTAACAGACAGAAGTAAGAGAAAATTAAAACAGGCGTCAGGAACTGGAGAGAGGAGGTTGAAATTAATCTAGGCTGGTTGGTATAGGAGTGGTATGTCTTGAGAGAGAGAAGAAAAGCAGAAAGGATGTAAAAGATGCATAAGTTAGAGACAAGGATGGGGCAAGCATCGTGGAGTCAGAACAGGCACAAAGTGACACAGCTTAGACACCACAATGGCTGGAGCAGTCTAGGGCATTTGAATTGCACCTCAGAAACTCAGTCTCTTTTGCACAGAATGCAGCGCATTAGAAAAATCACTGTAAGTGAAGAACAAGCACGTTTTGTGTGTGCTCTGAGTGAGAACCCTTCGTCTCAGGTGCGACTGTACCATCTCCAGAGTCACCTGGAAGCTGCTGTGCATCAGATTCAGAGCTGAATGATGACAATAAACATAGGCAATCTCAGGAGCAGTAATATATCCGCAGTCTGCATATTTCAGCAAATGTGTGACTGGAGGAGAAATACTCTGTTTTCCAAGGTCTTCCAGTAGGAAAATATTTTGTTTATGAGGTATGACAATAGTTTTGATCTATGTGATACAGGATGGCTCACAGTGTATTCACCAAGCTTGCAAGAAAGTAAATGGACTGTGCTCTCCGACTGTCAGCAGTATGACAGATAGCTGAGCTGTTCTGGGACATTACCCGTAAGAATTGTGTTTTCTTGTGCTGATGTGTTTTGTTTGGTTGGTTTTGGTGTTTTGTTTTGTTTTGTTTTAAACCAGAAGTTCTGTTTCTGTAATCAGTCCTTAGTGCTTAAAAACTAAGTATTCAATTGTTTAGTTATTTTAAGGTGAGCATAGACTTTTGGGTGAGCTCCCCAAAATGACTTCTGACTGACCTCTTGCATCATTCTTATGGGAATGCTCTAAGAGTTGTGTTTCTACTTTCAAGTCCCAGGTCCTAACATTGCCAAGTTTTCCAAATGAAAACTAAAGTGAAACACGCCCAAAGAAAAGGAATGCCAACTTAGAGGTCCAACATTCTCATTCGTAATTGTTTAGTATTTTATAATGCATCAGTTGTCTAAAGCCATGAATAAGGGGGGTTATCTGGGGCTTAAGGGCTCTACTGAGGTAAGAAATAGCAGAAACACTTGACAGTTGGCTATTAAGGGCTCCAAAAACCTGCTCTGTACTTGGTTTGAGGAGTCACTCAAGGTGTGGTGCTTCAGTTTTGCTAGAACAATGGTTTTTTAACTGAATATATTAAGTCATGAAATCTGTTAGATATGATTGTTAACTTACCCCTTCCCCATCTTATCTTTGCAAGAAATTGAGAGATTCCCTTGTAGGTATGGCATGCTGGGGGCAGCGGCAGGGCTATTGCAAGTTGTGCACTGCTCTTCATCATCATCATCTTCATGTCTCAAGAGGGATGGGGTGGAGCAATTCCTTTTCAATGGCTGTAGTAGAAGATAGTTTTTTCTTGCTGTTGATACGGCAAGAGGTGTTTTCACCTCTGCGTGCCGGTTTTTAGTTTGGTCATGATGAATGAGAAAGGCACAGGGTAGATTTAGGGAACAGGGCTGTGCCACATGAGATGGGATAGCTTGGGGGAGAAAATGAGATGAGAAAAGAGAGTGTATTTCAAAGGTAAGTGAACATGATGGAGAGAAGTGGAAAGAAATAAAATGAGAAATGCTTGCGGAATTCACACAGAAAAAGATGTGGCATGAAAAGAAAGGAAGCGTGCGGGGGGGGAGACAGGAAGAAAGTAATAAAACACAAGGAATGTTTCATTGCACACAAAAAATCAGTTGCTGATGAGTGTAACCATAGCACACTACACAAATATAAGGCCTTGAACAGAGAGAATACACACTAGGAGTTCTAAATTTTATCAGTTTTTATTAGATGAAGAAATTAGATTACTTGACAGAAATTAAAAGCTTCTTTCAGGCTGAGGCTTGTTTGCTAGTTTTTACAGCAAACACATTTTTTTTGAGTTGGGTTAAAATCTCACAGAATCACAGAATCACAGAATG
>NW_009694869.1:0-35469 GCF_000703405.1 Apaloderma vittatum
TCCAGCCTAGGCCATTCTATGATTCTCTTCTTTCAACTTGACGGGAACAGGAGACCACATCCATAGTATATTTGGAAAAGTATTTACAAGGCTTCCTTGAAATTTTTGTCTATATTTGTTCATGAAGGCAGTGTTTTAGCAGCTGGTTCATGCTATCAAACTGTGTGTCCCATTTTATATGTAAAAAAGATGAAGTAGTAAAGCCATGGGTCTCAAAAGGTGAAATCTCTGCTAAACACTACCATGCAAGATATAAGCCCTTTATTACTGCTTTAAAAAGACAGGAAGAAGGAAAGCTTTTATAAAAGCACTCCTTTCAGAGCTGGCTTTAAGAATCTAGACCAGAAAGTCTTATTTTCTGTATTACAGGCACCTTTTCCTTCTATTAAGAAAAGTCTATTTAAAGTTAACCTTTTGTAAGTGGCTAAGGGCAACTCCGGTCTGTTATGTGAGGTGTTCCAACCCCATGTTTGGTAATTAGTTCATTGTAATTGCCCATCTGTTTATCTCCAAATTCATGTTTTGACACATTCAGTCTTCATTAGCCTTTTACCATTTACTTCATAAAGTTTTCTCCTGGCTTTTCCTTCTAAACCTAGGCTACTTGGGAATCACTTGATGCAGTTTTCTTCTTTATCCACCTCCTATGGTTTCTTCATTCTGCAGACACATTATCACAGGAAGGATGGACTTGACGAATGTTAAGATTAGTGATTATTCAAAACTTTTTAATGAGAGTTACATTTTTTCAGCACTTAGTCATTAGCCAATTCAGAATTTACAAATAGTTTAGTACAATAGGTTATAGCAACTTAATTACAGATTTGCTGATGACGAGATTCATACTAACTTACTGCAAGGTATTTCTGTCAAATACATGTATATATATGTTTACATGCATAAATACAGACTATACAAATATAGAAATAGCTATATCTTCACAATCAAATTCACACTAGGGTCATTTGCATTCATGAAAGCAAATATGCGTTTAATTCTCTTTTTTCAGGTACTTTTCCATACCAGCCCCTTCTGGCTGCAAAATATTCTTGTATTTTCCACCCATTGCGCAGGCCCATGTTTGGAGAGGCTGATGTATCTCTTTTGAGATACATCCCTAGTTCAAGGTGCAGGGAGTTTCAGGCTCTCAGGAGGTGATGGATTCTTCTTGCTACTCCCATTCCATAGGGGAGGGAGGAGCCAGGCACATCAAGGGGATGCCTTCATTCTCTGGCAGTTTCTGTTCACATTCCTCCCAGGCTGGCTTGTCCTCTGTAGAGAAGGAATCACCCTCAGTACCCATCATCTCAAGAGAAAAGGGGAAAGGAGGGGAATTGCACCACCGCATGTGTCCAAGGAAGAGGCTGCTGATCTGAAGAATGGACACAGCATTGAGACTGACAAAGGCACTTGAAAGGAATGGGAAAGAAGACCCTGAAGATTCATCATAATTGTCCTAGGGAAGAGCAGGAGAGAGCTAGGTGCTTGTGCTCTCTCCTTTTCCTCCAAGTTTATAAAGGAAGTCTTTTTAGTAACTCAATGCTCTGTCTGTTCTGAGGCATCACCAGAACTTCTCTCTGACCAGGGAGGGTTCAGAAACCATGGACCTTTTGAAATGGGCTGTGGGAAGTTGTTCTCATAAGAGCTCAGAAAGAATGAAGAAGAAGTGGTTATAGATCTATAATGCTGCATTGACTCACTCATCACTGCTGCATACAGTGTGCTCCTGAGCACCAGCTGCCAGGACTATGACACCATTGGAGTGGTTGCCACATTTATTAACCAAACCATCTGTCACTGTAGGATAAATCTGAGGATTTTTTTTTTTTTTTGAGAGAATAGAGAGCATCCAAAAATCAACGGGACCTGATTACTTGGTGTGACAAAGGCAACATAAATGCCATTGGGACAGCATCTTATTTGATGTATTTAAGTAACACATAGCAGAATTCAATTCACAAAATAAATAAAAATATTAATTGGTCTTGCCCACATAAAAGTTTGCTAAGTTAAAAGCATTTCAAGCTGCTGCAGGTAGGAAAATAAAATCTTTCTCAAAGGATGTTTGTTGTCTGCCCCATCGCTGCCAGAATTTCAGGTTCAAATCTCAGGAGCTGAAAATGCTGAGTGACAGTATCTGATACATCAATTGATGTGACCATTGCTACATATTTTTTGTCTTTGTTGAAGAAAAATTACTTTTCTGTAAAGCTGTTCCAGGGCTCTCAGCAGGCTAATGCCCATTTCAGGTGATTTAGGAGGCAATCAAAGATATCCATGAGCAGTGGGTTGAGCATTCAGTAATCTCCCCAAATAGTGACAGGTCAGTGATAAGAAAGAATAATAGCATAGTCCCTCAGAAACATTACATAATACCTTATGAATTCCCTACCTTACACATCTCCAATCTTTTGATGCTAATAAAAATATCTAGAAAATAGTATTATGTTCCCTCTGGAGCCCATAGTAATGTGTGCCTAATTTAAACCTGCTGAATGACTCAAGTGTTTAGAATATGTTTGTGACTGCAGGAATTCCTGAGATGTTCTTGATTGCACTGCTAAAAGGTTCTCGAAGCTTTAGATCAAGAGCAGAAGTGAAAAGATTCTTGATGAGCCAGTAGCCTGTCCTTGCTGACATTTTCAGTAATTCACTATTGTAACTGCTTTGTTCACACACTGGGCAGCTAAATGAACTGCAATGTTCCCTTCTTGACTGCAATATGCATGGCAGGGTAGAAGACTTGAGAATTACCTTCTTCATACTAACCAGCAGTTAGTTCTTGCTTCTGACTGTACCAGGAGAACAGTTAAACTCTTCAGGAAGTTGCAAGTAGCCCATGAAGAAACAATATTCTCATGTATTGAGACTATTTCCCTTGCAAGCCATGGAAACCAACATCAGGCAGAACATCGCAGATCAGCAAGAGTTTCATCTGTGCTTGTGAGTGCTCGATTTTAATGACTAAATTTACTTCCTGGTATGGCTTTATATTTGCTGTTAAAAGGTTAGGAAAGAAAGGTAAAAGAAAATAATTTTCTTACATAGGAAATGTAGTTACTAGTTTATAGACGATTAGCAAAACTGGACCTGGGGCCCAACCTTTTCTTTGTAGAACAAGATGTTGCCAGAATTCTCTCTTCTCAGTCATTCATATTCTGAACATAATTTTAATTCTTTTTCACAATAACTATTTGCCAGAAAACAGTGAAATAATTTCTAAATCTTTCAAGCCCACGAAAGATCTCAGGTTTCATATGCATGTCTGCAGTTAGTCACTGACATACATTTCTGTATAGCTACTCATTCTTAGATGTTTTTCTTGCTCCTAGCTCTCTTTGACAGTCTTGGTTGCTCTGCTTTTCATCTCTTGCCTTTCCATCTTGAGAAGACAGGAAGTAGCCTCTCTTCATTCCCTCTCCTGTGTTGAAGTGTTGAGATTCTCCATTCCCAGAAGAGGAGGCTGAGGGGGGATCTCATCATGCTCTACAGTTACTTGAAAGGACGTTGCAGAGAGGTTGGTGCTGGTCTCTTCTCACAGGTAATTAGGGACAGAACCAGGGCAAATGGTTTCAAGTTGCAACAGGGCAAGTTTAGGCTGGACATCAGGAAGAAATTCTTCACGGAAAGAGTGGTCAGACACTAGACCAGACTGCCGAGGGGGAACAGACTGCCTAGGAAGCTGGTTGAGTCGCCATCCCTGGATGTGTTCAAGTGTCGTTTAGATGTGGTGTTAGGTGATATGGTTTAGGGGTGACCTTGCAGTGTAGGGTCAATGGTTGGACTCGATGATCCCAAGGGTCTTTTCCAACCTGAATTGTTCTATGATTCTATACAGCAGAAAGTTCATCTTGGATATAAACAGCACTGTATATACTCAATTCCTGGCATTCAATTCATCCCATAAAAATCATTAGCTATCCAGCAGTTGAGTAAGGTGACATTAATTCTCAGGTCAGAAAACACAGCATCACCTCTAGCTGGTTCTCCTGTGCTTGAAACATAGCACAGCACTCTATGGTGCCTCCTTTGTTAACTACTTTATGCATATGTATATGTGTGTGTGTGAGCTTAAGAGGCAAGAAAAAAAAGAGAGGGCAAGCTTAACGAATTAAATGTTTAATTATTATAATATAAGTCAGTGAGATATTGCCTGAACTAAAGGCAAAGTAACCAAGGGTAAAGGTAAAGCAAAAATTTCCACTGAATTGCTTATAAAGCTAAAAATGAAGATTTCACATTGGTGAATATATTTGTTTCAAAGTTGAGGAAAAGGTGTTTGCTATACTAGTTTAAGAGTTAGGAAATACCAGAGATATTCTTTAGAAGCAATCTATAAAATGTCATGTTGTTTGGACCGTCCTTTTTCTTACTTCCCACAAACTATACAGATGCATCCCTTCTGCGTGCTTTCCTTTGAGTGTCTCAGTAGATATAAGAAAAAGCAAGTCTACATAAGAAAAGCAACTTTTAGTTAGATTTTATGCCAGACATGCCATCAGGTGTATCTGTACGCGCTCTGTCTTTGCTTCATGTCCTAAGTATTTCTAGCCTATGCCTTTAAATATTTAGACTTTTTGCCCAGTGGATTTATTAGGTTTCAGATTCAGCCTCATTCATTTTTGTGTGTGAACATTTTTCAGTTTTAAATTATTCTCTGCAGCATGGCTTTGTCACTACTTGGAAGCTCCAGAGCCCTGAAATAATGAATTCATCAGGCAACTGACATTGCCCTCTGCTGAAGTTTGTGTGCTTTCTCTTAAATGATAAAGAACTTTACAAATAAATGTCAGGAAAACCTTGTTTCTGCAAGGAGAGACTTAAATGGAGGGTGTAGCTGAGTGAGGGCAAAAGATTCCTTGTGTTCTAATACGAGGACAAAAATAAGCAAGTGTTAGCAAGAAGACCTTGAATTTGGGACATTGCTGCCAGGTGCTCTGCAGAGCTCCAAGAAATTAATTAGCTTCATTTATTGCTGAGAATTCAATTTTCTTCACTCAAACATTATTTTGAACATATACTGTTACTTTTTTCTGGTTTGAGTTTTTGGTGGTTTGTTTTTTGTTTTTTTTCAAAACCAGCAGGTTTACGTACAGCTGCTGTTTCAAGAACTGAGCATGACTTTTTACATGTGCAAAATGCCAGATGGTAAAGACTCAATGAAATATTACATGTATATAGACATTGCACAAATTAAGAAAAATATTGCTGCTAAGATTGGGGTATTATTTTCTCTATTTTACTACAGAGATTCTTCTAAGTACTTCCTAATCTCTCTTTTCCATATGTCTCCCTTTTGCAACATTTAACTAATGGATGGCTTCAAAATAGTGATGAAGAAAATCTCTCTCAAAGGAGAACTGATTCTCACGTACAAATATTTTGAAATGTGGAGATTGTTTGGAGGCTACATAGCTTCTTGCTAAGTCTCTTTACAGCCTCTCTGTGTAATATCTACACATAGCATAGAATGAAAACGGTCTTTATTCATAAGCAGGTATTTAATACTAATAAGCAATTTTTGTGGTTATAACTAGTGATATTCTTATGTAGAATGTGCTTTTAAATAATGCATCCTTGCACACAATTTGTAACACAAAATAAATATTGCAATGACAATTCTTTCAGTAATTAGAATGGAAAGATGTCCTTGATATTTTCCTGCTTCTTTTTACAAATCCTTTAGTTCTTGTTTGATGTTCAGTGATTATGTTCTGAGGGTGAGCGTTCAGCAAGTGTTTATTTCTTCAGAAATAACTTTCAAACTTAAGTGTTAAGTGCCTCTAAAGGTTCTGCAGAAAACTCTTTCTAGGAGGGATGAAGAAATAATTGTTTTGGCAACTGCATCTTGGCTGTAAAGTATTGAAAACTGCTCCAAGTCACTGAAATAAGTGGAAAGATTTTCATTGACTTCAGTGAACTTAGGATCAAGACAACCAAAAGCTGAGAGCCTCAAATGCTCTCCCTGCTAGTGATAATACTTAATACCTATTACACCAGTAACTACCTCTCTTTCTCAGTTCTCCTTTTTTCTCTCCAGATGTTGTGATGAGCACATATTCTGTCTCTTTGCCCTGGCCTTACAATGTTAACAGATCTCTACATGATATGTGTTTTGACTCTAGGATACAATGGATGAGCAGGAAAATAAGAAAGCTATTTTTAAAAAAAATAATATATATATATATTATGGTTTATTTTCATTAATTAATTTGCTGGGTTTTATTCTCTGTCCCATTATTGTGTCCACAAACCCCACTAACAATTGTGTACGTAATAGTATTCATATAAGGTGCTTTTTCAAAAAAAATACTAGAGTACCTTTTATTCTCATTGCTACATGAGGAAGATTGCCTCCTGATGAGGCTTCATTGTTGGAAAGCAGAGATTAACTTTCACCATTATTAACATTATCAGGGAAACACCAGGGATTTTTCTTTTTATAATGATGCTGTATTCCATTGTATATGTTCACAGCGATGTTGTTTATAATATGCTTAGACACAAACAAGTTGGCTGAACTAGTTTTTAAAATAATTAATAAACTAAAAGTATTTTGATCCTCAGCTTTTCTACTGAGACACACGTTATCATTTTTAAATGGCAGCAATAAGAGCTGTTTGACAGATGCAAAATTCTGGTCTGTGTCCCAGTTCATATTTAGTCCTGATTAAAAAAAACACCAACACAAAAAAAAAAAAAAAATATATTGAAAGAAATTTAGTATTTTTATTTAAACTCTATTTTAGTTTATTATTACTTTATTATTTAAAAATATTTTTGTCTGAACTGTTTCTATTTAAACTACTATAAATCCAAGCACAGCTCGAAATGTGAAATAGAAATTTTGATATATTTTTCCACAAAGGATTTTTTTTTTTTACAAAATCAACCAGGTAACCAAAAGAATACATTTTCAGAAAACTTGTCACTGTTTCCTAAAGGGCATTTTTGATAATAAAGAAAAAGTTTTCATAGTATTTTTCACTCAACTATACTGAAGCAAACGATGGTGCTGTAGTATGTCTGCAAAGGAATACACCAGTTTTTTGAATGGACCACAAGATGTGGTCTCTGAAGATTACTCATGCTGTTGTATTGCAAAAGTGTTGGTCTTATTGGTACCAGCACTGTTGGTGCTGTTAGTCCCAAAGCTATTGATACTATGCAGTGGGTGGACAAATTTCTTCATTCTGAAATATTCCATATCTTAGGGCTTTCTGTTTTCCTGGAGAATAGGGTGGAAAATCAACCGTAATTGAACTGTAATCCTATGTTTGGTAACTTACCAAAAATTTGCATCAATTTTTTGTGATTCCCCACCCCCATCTTTCCTCCCCTTTGTCTTTCTTTCTTTCCCTCTCAGGGATCAGCAGTGGGCAGGGGGGCTTTGCTCCTTCCTTTTTTTTTCAGGTTATACTGTAGCACCTGCCCAGTGTGTAGTTCAATATGAAAATCATTAATGTCCAAAAGTTAAGATGTGTACAAATTCTTCTCCCTGCTCATGGAAACACCAGTGGATCTGCAGTGATCGTGTCCTGTCTGATATTGCCCACCCTGCTCATTCTAAGGGGAATCCAGAGAGAGGAAGATGTAAAGAGATCACTAGTGAGTTTGTGGCAGAGGTTCAGGTAAGATGTGCAGCTTTACATTGGATATTTTTGGATATCATGAAACTCCAGCTTAAGCAAGGGAATTCTTCTCACTGTGTGGTTCAAACCACAGCCAGATGTTGTCTCATGGGCTGGAGTGCATGGTGGCAACCTGAAAGGGTAGGACAGGCAGCCAGGCATTTGGCAGGCACACCACCAGCCCAGGCTTGCTTGCCACTTTATACAGCTCCTTGGATAAGGGGAAAAATACAGGAAGTTTTAAACAAAAATTCTGAAGAGAATTAATTTGAAACTTTGTATAATTCTAATAAATCCTCAGTGTAACAAGAAATGAAGCAAAGCGTTAGCGTTTGCACTTACTGTTAAAACTCTATACAAAATCATTAGTCTTCATTCAAACATTTGCTTACTGAATGATTAAAACTGTTAAAACTTGAGCTTTTCTGATCAGGCAATTGAGCAAAGACTGCATACATTTGAGGTCTCAGCACAGGTGACTTTTTCTTTGCTACTGGCATGGATACCAAGCCCAGAAGAGGCTTGGAGCTGGAGAGCTCCTGAAATACATATCACAATAAGCAGGACACCTCAAAAGAAAGACAGGTGAAAGGCTTTTGCAGAATAATTTCTTAGAATGGTTCAAAAGAAAAGGTAAGTTTGAAGAAAAAAAAAATCTGTCTGGTCTTTAAACAGTCTATTTTTTTCTTCTAAGAAAATTACTGTCTTCTCAACTTCAAAGCTGTAACAAACAACTTGGGTGATAGCACAGTACTATGGGAGCTCTTATAGGGGATTGCACAGTAAAACCATACCTAAAATGTCATTGAGACGGAGGAATAGCAGCAGCTTTCGTAACTTGCTTTCTTGGGGTGGAAGAGAGAAGAAAGTCACTGAATCATAGGGGGAAAAAAGATCGAAGGTTTGTTATTTTCACATTTCTATTATTTTCCTTCAGCTTTTCTTCAATATGCAGGCAGTACCCTGACAAGTGGAGGCCTTGAATATTGCCAAAATTGCCAACTTTCAGCTTCTTGTTCTGGTCATATGTAGGACCAGCACTTTTGTAATGATGGCAAATCCTCATGGCATCCAATGTTTTCAAGATGATTTTTCTCTGATCTATTTAATTTTGCCTTTAGGAGATACCAGGTTTGCCTGCTAAAATGAGGCAACAACTCAGCAAGCTTTATATACCGCCAGATGAAGAAAAAACATCCCTAAGGTCTGTATTATTTCACATTGTTTTCCAGTTATGACACAAAGGCAAAATATTAATAACCTCAGTATTGATTAAACTGCTGTGATTACCATTGTTATCTTCAGGTTCTTAACTTTGATAACTGATATTGAGCATTTCTTATTGCTAATACTGGGAAACTTTTAAGGCTACTTTGAAGGAGAATGGGAATGAATTGTGGGTCTTCAGTGTAGTAACAAAAGAAAACCCTTTCTGATAACCAGAACTGCTGCACGAATATTGACCTGTAAGTCCATTGCCACAATATTTTCTTTGCTTTTCCTTTCACAATTTATTTTAAGTATCTAAACACATGAAATTCTTTGTGTACTGAATAAATGTAAGCAAAAAATTTGAAAGCAGCCACTTCTGAGTGGGAGGCAGCAGGCTGTGAGTGCATAAATACTGCTGGCTAAAGAAAGAGCATCTCAGTAATTGGAGAATTGCTTCTGATGGTGGCTCCTTTCAGCAATTGCATCTGTGTATCCACAGACTCTAGGTAGCATCCCAAAGATAAGTGACCCATCTTTAAGGTTGTGATAGTAAAGAGTCAGATTTGCAATGGCAGTTGCAAATGATGCAGAATTTTCCAAAGGGCAAAATGTCAATCCTGTTCCTAGTAGAGGCAGTGAGACTTCACCAGGGAAGTATTTTTGGAAACCCCACCTGTAGCTCACTGTCAATGTGAAATGCATGCTTTGGAGTCTGTTTTTCATGCCATAATAGACCTCTTGAGAATGCAGGAAGAAAACAATACTCACACGTAAAGAAAGCCTACAAAAATCAGTCTTGAAATAATGGCAGGCCAGAAACAAACTTGGAAAACCCACTGCACAATGAGGAAAGAAGTATGCAGAGGTGGTCTGAAATAGAAGTTGAATATTGAAAGAGAGAAAATGTTACAATGACTTTCACTGTGTATTTCTTTGAAGCATGTCACCATGCCCATTGGTTAGATTTTGGCAGCAGCACAAAATCACTTCGATCTCAGTTAATCAAGTCAAAGAAGCACTTTCTTCCCCTAATTGAACAGTTTACTCCCATGGGCACAACGTAAGTCAGTAGATTTGCAGTCATATCAATGGGATAACTTTGCTTAATAAAAACTAACAAAAACTTTCAAGAAAATGCCAGACAGTTCAGGACCTGATTCTCCCTGCTGCAGAGGTTAAAATTTACTGAGGCCAGGTATTTTGACTCTTTAGGTAAGAATCCCAGAAAGATACAAGAAGGCAAATACCACCAAAAAGTGCAAGTACCAGAATGGATCAGTGCTTAGTACAAATTTTTTGTGTGAGTTCATTAATCACATCAAGGAACGCTTCCTTCCTTAATGTCCTTATAATGAGGAAAAGCTTAGTACTTAACTAACTTGAATTGATACTGCTTGTGGAGAATTTTAATGAATTACTAATGAAATACGAATTGCTGGAAAATAGACATGTATGTATGAGACTTGATTATTTAATTTCTATTTTTGGTAGCAACATATTTATCAGCTGTGATAGTAACAAAGCCAGGCATCAATACATTCTCCAAGACACATTAAAACAACTACTTCACTAATACCCCTTAACTTGCAGCTGCAAGATTTACCGGGTGATGGAAAAATTAAGAATTAATTTTATCCAGGTTTTGCTGCTTGAGTAGCTTGAATGAAAGCTGATGCTCCAAGAAGTGATCTCCAGCTTTTCCACTCTAATAGGATGCTGTGAGCAATATCATATGTTACTTTTCCAGTGAGCCTATGAGATGACATTGTTATGGAAAGCGGAATGCACAAGCAACCTGAGAAGGTCTCATGGGGAAGGTACTACTTGTGAGCATAGCCTGGGAATCACAGACTTCCAGCCAGGCCGTTAGGTTAACTTGGTTTTGAGCTACTGCTCTGAGTTAATCTATGTCTGTGATATCAGGGTGAGCTTCTCAAATTATTGAAGGGGTAAAGAAGGAGGAAGAGGAAGGCTCTGACACCTCCTTTTCATTTATAAAGCTAGTTAAAGTACCAGCATATTTTTGATTAAAAGTGATTTTGCTGAAAATTCTGAAAAAAAAAAAGGAGTTGGTTAGCTAATCTAGAAAATAGCTTAGTTTGATTTTTTATTATTTGACTTTTTCTGTCCAGAATTAGTCATTGGCAAAGACCTAGTGCTGGATACATTACAGAAATACTATGCTAAATCCATGCATAGAGGGAGTGGTATAGCTTTCTCCATCAGACTGTATCTTGCTGTTTAATAAAAACAACTATGTCAAAGGAAGCTTCTCAGTCACCACATCAGGTGACAGTTTTTTCTTTTTTCTTTTGGTAAACAGTACAATAATATGACAGTTTTTCCATCCTGTTATGTATCAAAAAGCAGTGAATATTTAATGCGAATAGACATGTTTATTGTGCATCAGAGCTGAATGTGCTTGTAAAACTAGCCGTTATATTTATTCATCTCTTATTACCAGACCTTACCTTCTACTGCCATTAGTATGCAGCAAAAACTAAAGCTGCCATCCTTTCCTTCAAACTAGCGCATAGCCAAGTGATGATTTCGCAGATAACAGTGTTGACCGTCAAATTAGACTGAGATTAGATAGGATGTAATAACTTCGCTCAATTCAGCCATGAGCTGTTACTGAAAACCTGCTACTGAAAAATTAAGATCAGAGAAGCAAACATTCAATAGCTATCTGATTTTTCTTGAACACTCACAACCTTCTTGACAGGGAAAACAAGATAGCCAATAGATGTTGGGGAAAATGCTCCTTAAAACTCATGCTTAGTATAGTATTTATACTATTTAGAACTAAAAGAAAATTATTATGGCAAGACTACATAATACAGTTGCGGTTATAACAGAGGACTGAATTAAGGAGATCTCTCAGCTTGTATTTTCGTGTTCTCTTTCTTGCTGCAGCTAAACTAACAAAGGAAACCTACATATGGATCCTGTATGTGAAAGCTGCATACACAAAGCACTGGTTAGAACACATGACATTTTTTATCAAGGATATGTGGCTGGACTTTTTCTACATGGGAGGAAGTGTGTAAGGAGGCAGGTTGTGTGCCTAATTCTCACCCTGATATTGACTACAGAAACAGCTGGGATATGCACAATGGATATGGAAATGAGGTGTCTTATTGGCAACAGGTGCCAAACCCAGGCTAGATACAGCTTCTTATGCTCCCCTCTTAATTTGTCACAAAATTGATACATATGGAATAAAGAGCTATTTCGACAACCTCGAAGGCATGAAACTTGAAAAGGGACAGAAAAGCTTTATGCAAGTTAAGTTTAAAGAACCTGGAAGTTTAAAGGCAACTTGGAAAATGTGAAGAGTGAGATTCTTAAGAAAACAGTGTTATGATAGATCCCAACAACTTCACAACAAAAGTGCCAGACATAAAGCTTCATTAAAGGTAAAACAAATACAAGTTTAAAAATATTACTTGCTTGAATGAAGAATCATTTGCTTATATCTATTTAACTTATTAAAATAAGTATAATTTGCTTTAAATATTTTTTTTTGCTGGAAGTAATTACAAAACGGCTTTTTTATTTAACGTGAGTTAAATGTTTTGAAACATATTGAGAACTCAGAAAGTCAGCATACTTAAAGCTCTCAAGCTGAGAGAATATCAGTCATGTTATAAGGTTTCTTCCACCTGAAGTCTGACCAGTATCTCCTTCAGCAGAACGGTCCTTTGCTGTCAGCGGAGAGATTTCCTTCAGTATATAAACTTTTGTGAGTTTTTGCTTTGAACACAGAAATAGCATTTATCATTTATATCTTTTCCATCAATTTTTAGCATTAGAGCTTGGCCATGGTGATATATTCTGCCACATTACAGAGGGTTGTTCTTCTGCAGCTGAGATTCATTTCGTTGAAGGAGGCATGAGGTTTACACGAAGGAGGGAAGAATGAAAAGGTTTGTGCTCTGCCTTCGCAAGATGTATATAGATGGAGGCTTGTCATGTCTTTAGTGTTGTTGAGCCAGAGCATTTCTCAGCTGCCAAAATCATAGAAAAAACAAATGGATTCACAAGTGGCATAACCTTACACGTGACATACAAACTAACATTTTCACAATGTGCCACCAGTTTTAAAGTCTGTCTCAGTAAGCCTCGCACAGGGAAAGCTTTCTTGAATGAGAAATCAGCAGTGATATGGCATTATTTTGGGAGACTGGTCATACACTACATGTGCTATGGAGAGAAAAATACACTTGTTTGTGTTACTATATGTAGTATTATTTTTTAATAATGTGCATAATTTTAAACTCCCAGGATAGGGTCCAGAAACATATATCATCCATCAGTCTTCAAATCTAAAGTTTTACAGGCTTCGTATTTACTTGTTAAATGTAAACTTTCCCTTAGCTTTAAAAAGACTGAAATGTGTTTAGTGTTCAGCTTGGGTTTTTTTAAGAACATATTTCACTCTTTTTATAAAAATACATGACATTTATTCTGGCAGTTTATGTACCTGGCTTGTCTGAATAATTCTTCACAAAGAAGAATGTATGGCAAGATTGTATGTAGAAGAGTTATTCAATAATAAATATTTCTTTCAGTCTGTTAAGCAATTTTACAATGGAAATATGAAACTAAATCATATTTAGAAAAGCTTGGTTTGTATAAAACCCTTGAAATGCTACAGCTGTAATGGCGAATTACTTTTTCATGGCCTAACAAACATTTTACTTGAATGGGAGAAAAACCCTACATTAAGAGACACTGTCATAAGAAATAAGAAATATTACTGTGTTCAGTTTAACATAGGACCCACTTTTCCAATAGGAGATATTTCAGGAGATGGATTTTCTATGAGATTCCTGTACATCAAATTCTGAAACTTAACATTCTGCTGTGTTGCAGAACTCAGAAGGGATGAATTCTGTGGTAAGATAACAAGCTGAGAAATAGAATCATAGAATCATAGAATTATATCAGCTGGAAGAGACCTAGAAGATCATCAAGTCCAGCCTTTGTCCCAGCCCTTTCAACCTACTAAATGATTCCCCCCAACACAACATCCACCCTTCTCTTAAACACCTCCAGGGACAGTGACTCAGCCACCTCCCTGGGCAGCCTGTTCCAATGGCTGACAACACTTTCAATAGAGAAATTATTCCTAATATCCAAGCTGAACCTCCCCTGGCTCAATTTAAATTCATTTCCCCTCATCCTATCACTCTCCACTAGGGAGAACAGACCAACTCCCACCTCTCTACAACCTCCCTTCAGGTAGTTGTAGAGAGCAATGAGATCTTCCCTCGATTCCCTCTTCTCCAGGCTAAACAACCCCAGATCCCTCAGCCTTTCCTCATACGACTTGTGTTCTAAGCTCTTTACCAGTTTGGTAGCCTGCCCCTGTACCCTCTCCAGCACCTCAATGTCCCTTTTGTAGTGAGGGGCCCAAAACTGGACACAGCACTCGAGGTGAGGCCTCACCAAAGCCGAATACAGGGGCATGATCACCTCCCTGCTCCTGCTGACAACACCATTCCTGATCCAGGCCAGGATGCCGTTGGCCTTCTTGGCCACCTGGGCACACTGCTGGCTCATGTTCAGCCGGCTGTCCATCAACACCCCCAGGTCCCTCTCTGCCTGGCAGCTCTCCAGCCACTCCTCCCCAAGCCTGTAGAGCTGCTGGGGGTTGTTGTGGCCAAAGTGCAGGACCTGGCATTTGGCCTCATTGAATTTCATGGAGTGTCTATTTTGTGTGTGCTCCGTGTAAACTATGGATTTTCAGAAGTAAACATCAATGTTAATCAGCAGGTTTAAGTCTTCTGTATTTACATGCAATAAAATATATTCTTGTCCATAAAGGGCTAAAATTAGCATTGCTTGCTTTTTCAGAAGATGATCCCATCTGGAAAATTTAGCCCACAGTATGTAATCTATTTTTTGTGCATGTGTATGCACCTTTT
The DNA here is from genome assembly GCF_000703405.1 of Apaloderma vittatum. Lineage (NCBI taxonomy): Eukaryota > Metazoa > Chordata > Aves > Trogoniformes > Trogonidae > Apaloderma > Apaloderma vittatum. The sequence goes on from NW_009694869.1 coordinate 14,777, forward strand.
AATTGATAATTACATATACATGAAGATTGCTTATTTGAAAGGAGTGCAGAGTGGCATCCCTGCGTGCACAGTGCTATGAGTCAGCGTGTCAGGACAGGTATTTCAGTGGTTTAGTGTTCAACAGTTATTAACCAAGCGGTGCTGAGTTGCGAGAGATTCCAATCCCCATCTCTGCTTTTGCCATATGTTTGCATGTCTCTCCAAATGTAAATCTTTCAAAGATGCTGACAAGCAGCACTAGTCAGTGTATATCAGAATGACTTGGTAATGGTTCTGATGTGAAGCTTAGAATAGCTGTGTCAGGGGAGGCACGGGAGGCGCTTGTAGTTAGCATTTAGAGCTGAATGCATATATACAGGGAGGAAGAGTATGAGAGCTGCACTACCTGTCTTTTGGGGCATTGAATTTTATTTTTTTTGCTTGTCTGTGCTAGTAAATGAGAGTCACTTCCAGGTGTCTCTTCATTACCGCAATTTCTAGACTGCAGAAAAACACATCAAGCTATTTGAATAGCAAATGATGTAGTGATAGGAAGCAGGTGATCATTATTCCTTAACACAACAGGAAGCTAGCAAGGTGACATTCAGACTTAATGACTTGTGCAGACTCCGTAGCATTGTGGCGTGCTAGCAACTCCATTTTTCCAGATAAAATCTGTAATAACCAAAGAGAAATATAAATATTATTAGAAATATATTTTGTACATCTTCTGCCTACAAATCTACAGGATTCTTTAAAGACAATAATAATATCTACTTGGTTTTGTTGACTTTCATCCTTACAGCTGACAGACCCTGTGTGAACTAAAGCAGGCTTCTGTACTAGGAATTTATTATAGACCTGCGCATTAAGTCTTTTTAAAAACAAATATCTGAAATTTGAACACATTCCTTCATATAAGACTCACGTGTACTGTTTTGATTTGCAACACATAATTGGGGCTGTAGCTGTTTATTCGTGGTATCAATGTTGTATATGCTGGTGTCTGTCCATGACTCTTTAAATTTTTGGTTTATTTAACTATTTCTTTGTAAGAGGTAGATTGAGAGAAAGTTTATTTTTACAAACATACTTTTAAAGAGCTTTTTTCTCTGCTTCGTTTGCATCACTGTTGTGTAAGAAACATATAATTACATTTGACTTGTCATGTTCAGGACCTGTATCTCTTTGACGTCCCACATCAAGATAACAGAACAATTAGGGTCATGCATAATAAAAGATGTGCATTTCCTTCTATAGTTTTTACTTGCTTTAGTGTAATACATATTTATTGCTTTTTCTATTTTTCATTAATTTTGATTTTGAAATCTCATGCTTAAGTAATAGCCTATATGTACAAAAGCTCCACAAAACTCAATGATCTGAGATTATTCTCTATGCAGTTGAAGAAAGGAGTTAGCCACAATGTCACTGAAAAACAACTGCATTTTCCTGTAAGATCCATCAAAGTTCAGATTTTACACATGGGGAAATTAGGGTCAGAATGAAAACTGAGGAGATTTTCCTTTTTCTGCTCCATCATTGTCTTTACAAGACCTTGTTTATGGTGTCATGACTCACAGAACTTCTGCTTCTATGTAGTTCCATAAACAGCTCTCCCCTGGACAGAGTCCACAGCTGTGCACATGTTCCTGGAAAGCAGTGACAACTCAGCCTCCCTCGTCTTTAGCACAGTTGTCCTTTTACTTTATGATTCTTCTCTTATACGATATATTTTAAGGACATTTCTGTGGTGTTCAAGGCTAAGATGAAAGAGATGGTGGTTCCTTGTCTCACTCATAATTTATGTCTTTTTAAACAGGCACACTCCACTGCTGGCACTGAACTGATCTTTTCCTTAGGGGCATAGTAATTAACCTCTTTAACAAATTAAGTATTTACGTGTTTTATACAACATAAGCATATTTTTCTTTCATAATAATTCTCTGGACATACTGTTTAGCAATGCCAATATTCACAACTGCTTTGGAAAGATATTAAAATTTTCCTAGCCAATATCTCCGAAAAATAGGCAGAAAGATTAAAAAAAATAAGTGGATATGTTGGGGGTTTTTTTTACAGTATGTGTAATTATTGATGTCTGTCTTGACGTGACTGAAAAGTTTGATTCTATTCATGTGGAGAGTTTGATCCATGCACTGACAATTTTGAAGAATTTGGTGTAGCTGTGGCAAAATTGGTGAAGGAATATTCCTTTCTTTGTGTGAAGGAACCAACAGATGTGCTGTTTGATATCAGATAAAGCTAAGAAATCAAATACTAGACCACTTGTAATATATTGGAATACTAGAGAAACAAGCTATCCTGAGACTCAATATCTTTTCACTGTGGCCATGTCTATATTGTTAGTAGAACCCCTTAGATTTATGATCTGATTTAGTATGAGTCAGCTGATAAAAACACACAGACACAGGTAGGAAGAAAAATAAAAGTATTTGAAAAAGATTTGGCGTACTGCCATGAAACTTACTGTAATGCTTAATTAGAGAAAAAAAATAAGAGAGTATTTAAAAAAGACCTGGAAATAAAATCTGGAAATCTTGTGGATGTCAAGACAGAGTGCTGTAACTCATTTATGTGTCGACACTGGGATTGGAAGAAAGATATGATTGCAGGTTCATTATAGTCAATAAACAAGTTTTGCAACAGTGAGTTTCACTCAAACTGTTTTCATATGTAACAACTGCGGACAAGGAGTCTTTCTTTGATTTCACAATGTAGACACAGTGATTATGCAAAATTATCAGTAACGTTTTTAAAAGAATTTGTATTTTGGCATCTTTTTTTCTTTGTTCTTACACTTAGGTGTTCTAAAATGAGAATGGATTTGGAATGAGAAAATAGGATTTTTTTCAGTTTGAAAATGTTAAACTGAATATTTCAAGTGTCTCAGAGTTCTGGAAATATATTTGAATAAAACAACTGCACTTAATTATACTTTTTGTAAAGATATTGACTAGTGATAAGTCAGCATTTCCTAACAGAAAATTCTTACTGATTTTTTTAAACCCTATTAAAAATATTTAATAAAAAATCTGGATCTGCTGTTTTAAGTAAATCACCAAGATGACAGGCTTTACATCTAAACTTTTTACTCTGAACTTCCTTATTTTATTTGCAGTATGACAATTATACCTGTAAAATAATCCCATGGAAAAACAGTCAATGCTGTTGTCACTAAGGCAAGGTGAATTTGCACCTACAGAGTTCAATGTAACTGTGACTACAATGCCAGCAGTTTGTCAACTGGCTATTTTGTCTGTGCATGTTGCATTTTCCACACACACACACACACACACATATATATATATATATATAATGGCTTTGGAAGTAGGTACAAATTTTCCTAGGCAATATCTCAGCAAAGAAAAGGGGAAAGGTGAAAAAAACTTAAGTGGATGTGGGTTTGAGTTTTTTTAAGTATGTATATATTGATGTCACTCTTGACGTGTCTGAAAACCGGTTACCATATATATATATATATATGGTACTAGATTTGATATGAAATAAGAAATGCATAGAATAGTCGGAGTAACGATTGCAAGACTTCCTAAAATTTAATTTCTGGGCTCAATGTTGAGACTTGTCTGCAGGCTGGGAGGTGAAGATTTTTTACCTTGGCACAATTGTTCTTGCAGACTTGTGCAAGCTCTTTGGCACAGATGTGGGATTTGGTTCTACTTTGGGCTACTATGCGATCTCTCTTCTACACAGATGCTATTTTTTCAAAATTTATGATTATATCTGACAGGGCAACAGGCAAACAGAAAGTGATGTATCCACCCAATCTGATTGCATAAATGGGATAACAGGCAGACTTGGATCCTGAAACTGCTAGCTCTGGGACTTTTATTAAGTGTTTGATGGTATGTTGCCTCAATCTACAGTCTATCTGTTACCTTGAGTTGATAGGTTATGATACATCTGACAGAATAATACATATATAACAGATATTAAGAATTGTACTTCAATGTGATGAATATTATCAGATACTGCGATTTTAACTCTGACATCTATATGGAGAGATAGGTACAATTTCCTTCTCGCTGAATTTCCTGAATACTTCCAACTTAAGTGGTAAACCTTTAGGATGATGCAAACAGATTTAGTAATACAGCTTCCACTTAATACTAATAGGACTTTTACAGCTAATTTCCTGTGCATCAGCTGGAAAATATGCCACTTAATATAATCTAAACATGTATTTATAGCTTAATTATTCTCTACTATTAGACAAAATGCAACATTACATAGTTCCATAACTTATTTTTTATGATATCCTGTAATAATATATCATATACCCTTGCTGGAGAAGACACTTTCAAAATGTTTTGATTTTGAATCTACATAGTTAAGATAGATCTTACTTATACGTAGTTTGTAAAAAACCCCAAAACGCAATGAAAATGTATCAGTTAATATGGGGAATTTTATTTTGGAAAACCCTGATGAAAAACAAAATGAGAAACCCTTCTATAACATGTGCTAAAATAGAACCTGCTAGAATCATATAAGAAGCAACTCTTATTTTCTTGGTGTAAGTAGTAGAAGAGAATATTTGAAACAGCAGATCATCCCTGCTGTTTAGAAAGATGATGAAAATGATGAAAATATAGTCCCTACTTTTGACAACGTTCAAAGTATGTCCTGAGTGATCATTTCACAGAGTGTTTGAATTCTGAGAAGTACAGAGTTTGACAGTTGCAGTAAAAAACAGGGCAGTTAAATTTTTATTATTTTTTTTATCTCTGTCTTCCCCAGGGTATGCTTGATCAATTTGAGAGGAAACTTCAAACTTCCAAGAAGTGTCCTTCAAAGGTAAAATTTTAACCTGCTGAGAGTATGTAGGACTGTAAAGTCCTGTAAATGACTTAGGGGAAAAGCAGTACGCAAGAATTTCCAGTTATTGTGCAGCAGTCACTCTTGATATATTATTCGCTTTCAGAAGTTGCTCACACCGAAAGAAAAAACTGCAGTAATGCTAAACTTGAGCTGTCCCTGACATCTTGTTATACCACATCCTACTGATGATCAGAAATAACAGTTACTATGAGCTAGTAGAGGTTATTGAAGATGAGAATGATTAAAATGGGCTGGAATTTTTGCTGCTTGAGGAAATCTGAAGTTTTCTGCAAGGCTCAGGAAAAAAATTACCTTGTAAATGGCATGTGGCATGACTACTAACGTTAGGAATACCAAGTGAATTTGGTATCTTCCTAGTACACACACTAGAAGAACAAGTACATTGAAACAACCAGTGAAATGACAATGAAAAGCACACATGGTAAGACTGACGGATCCAATATCATTCAGTGAATACAATTTGTTATATTACTTTTTCTGTGCTTAAACATACTGGGCTACAGCTCCTTATTATGTTAAAAAGAAAGATGATTAGTAAGATGAATGATTGTTCTTCATATTTTTAATAAGTATAATACTGTGGCAACAACTTCCATGATCTATGCTGATTAAAATAATTATATTTCACTAAAGGAAAAAGATATAGTATTTCTAATGTCAGGTGTCAAAGCCTAGCAGTAAGATTCTGGTTGTCATCTTGTGTAAGTTTTCAGACATTCATTTGTACTTGCTGAGAATCTGGCCTTTAATTTCAAATTTGATCAAATGCCTTTTAAATTTGAGATTAGTTACTTTTTCAGACAAATCAACTCAATCTTACCTGAGACTAGGTTATTAATTGTATGCACTTCAGTGGTCTGATAGGAGAGTCTGAGTTACACTGTGTAAATACTTACACAATACTAGATGCAGAAGTATAGTTCTTTTAATTTTTCTTCCCCTAAAAAATAGCACTGTGTTTCAGAGGCTACAAGGAGGTTAATAGCCTGTTCTCTCTTTTCTGGAGAGAGATCTTCATAAGAGCTTTCTGTGTCGTAAGTCAGAGAGGGTTATGGATGTTCTTTGTGGTTTAGCATATATGTGGCAAGAGTTAGTGTAAGGAAGATCAATGTGGCATGCACATCCTTCTTTTCTGTGTTATTAAATGATGAGAATTAATGGCATTTACTGTGACCAGTAGCTGTGGGCTAATGCTAAGAATTATATAATCAATTTCTGGACTTTTTTTACCAAAACTTGCACACTGTCAAATCTGGGCATAGTTTTGTTCTGTGAACAGATAATCACAAAGTTTTAGACCAACTCAGAGACCTTCTTACCTCCTGTTTAGGCTGTCTCTGTGGTGAACTTCTACAAAATTCTGCATTAGATGGGGTAATTTTCAATCACAGACATTTTTTAGACTTCATTTTTAATGTATGAGTTAAAAAAATTCTGAAATAAATTATTTATGAATATTCCCCATGCCTAAGGGATGGAATGAGGAGACTCTGTATGAGAATGACCCTTACCTAAATGTTGTGCCAGCATGGCACACACTCCTTGGCCTTTTATATCTTATACTACCCTTCATCAGTGAAGATCATAGGGTTTTAGTATTTCTAATGCTAAAGTCTTTGTATTCATCATCACTTTAAGCTCTAACAGAAAATGCCACTGGAACCAGACACTCTTTGTCTTGGTTCAGCTGTCCTGTTTCAACCCAGAGCCCACATTTCAGTTTTCTGCATCATTTACCTTAGCAGTGGAAGATTTACACGTATTATCACATCTCAGAAACTAATTTTTCAAGGCAAGAATATAACCATGAAAGGCCTTGAAAAATGAGATTTGGTGTCCATAAGAAACCAACATGTAGATTATTACAGGATGTATATGGAAACCTTGTGCTCCAGAGTGAATCACACTTCCCTTAAGAGTATTTGCAGATGCAAAGTATCTTTAAATTCAGATTTGAATTCAGTGCTGCTGGATCTAAAATATTTCCTGCTACTGCCTCCTAAGACTGTTAGCATATAGGATGCTAAAGAAATAAGTTTAAAACAACTTGAGTTTGATATCTGGATATTTTCTAAAATGCTTATCCCAATTAGGAAAGATGTTTTGAATTACAATAGCTTCCTTTTTATTTTTTTATTAGTCTAAATCTAATTGTATCTCAGGGAGATTGTGACTGATGCAGCTGGATGTATCTATCTCAAGCTTCATAAAAATACAGCTGATGATATAATTAGGGAATAATATGCCATAAAAACTAACCTAAGGCGCTTCTTGCAGTTTCCACAAGGATGTAGATAGAAGAGCTAAGAAGTCCTCCACAGTTAGCTCACCAGCTGAAGGCACTTTTAAAATATTGGTTTGGTGCTTAAAATTTTTCTCATGTTAGCTTTCTCTTAAGGGGGAGGAGGAGAAGTCTTTTACAAATACGAATAATTGGAGTTCCATCTGCTTGAGGGACATAAGCTTACAATATAGCACAGACAGTTAATATGGATTTAAACACTATCAAAGCTTCATGCCAACAAAAGAGGTTGAGACTGTTTTTCTGGCAGAACACCGACTCTAAGTAATTTATCTTAATATTCTATTTATATAACAGCTGTGAGCTTAAGCATACAAGATTGATGAAGGTTGATTTGACTGCCCTGTGTACTTCCTGTGCCTTCCACAGCACTACAAAGGTGGCAGATTGCTAATCAAGAATCCTTGACACTTTGTCCAGACTCAGAGGTGAGCTTCTCAGAGATGATAATCACCTGTAATTCCAGCCATGATCTCTTTGACTATGAATCACAGTTAAACTATTCATCTTTTCCACACATCTTTCTTCCAAAATGAGACCACACAAATAAATAGCGTTTTGTTAGAGAACTGTTTCTTTGTCTATAAATGTTTTACCTCTGACACTGCAGCAGGGCATTTAATGAAATTACAGATGGCAATAGTTCACAGTGACACTGTCTGAATAGGACGCTTGTGTGTTTTCTTCATTTTTTAATCATATTTTCATATGCTGTACTGAAATGTTACATTGCACTTGCAGCTCAAGCTTAGAGATTCAAATTATATCCACTGAATGTATTTTCTTCTGAGCCTTCACAAGGGTCCTATGTTATCAGAAGACCATGACTCTTAAACACATGCTAACTATTCTGAACCAGCGTAATGCTGCTGGTTTGTGAACTCTGGTACTTAAGCAACCAACCAACTGGATGAGCACGTCCAACATCTGCTGTTTCTGAATCAATGCAAAAGCAAAGACATAAAGTCCTCACATTTCTTTCATGGACCCCAGTCACCTCGTGGAAGAAGGTGCTGGTTTCTTGTCAGGCACACCAGTACTAGTATCTGGCCTGTACCTTATCTATGGGTGTACTGGGTCTGACTGCAGTGGAGTTAATTTTTCTTATAGCAGCCCTAATGATGTTGAGCTTTGGATTTTTGACTAAAACAGCATTGATTATGCATCCATTTAGCTATTGCTAGATTGTGTCTGTGTGGGATTGAGGGTAGTTCTTTTTGCTTCCTCCTACTGAAGGGATATTTCATACTATATGGCACTGTACTCAGCGACAAAAACCGGGCAAAAAAGAAAGGGGGGCATATATGTGGTTATGGGGTTATGTATTTACTAAAACCTTGAGGCGCTGGGTGAAAGGGGAAATTATTAAAAAATTTCAGACGTAACCCAATTATTTGAATAAGTTTAAACTGGAGAGGTTTTTTTTGGGCTTTGAAAGTACCTAAAAACCCCAGTCAACGTGACAAAGGAAAGCAGATTAGATACACATTGGAAGTAAAATCTTAGCTGTAACTAACCAAGAGAGGACATGCTCATCAGTATGAATGGTTCCATGAAAACACTGGCTTTAAGCAAGACAAATATATTCTTTATTTTCACTCCTGGCTTTATGAGAATTGCTGCCATTAAAACAGGAGCATCTTCATTTTACCATTCCCACAAAATAGAGTGAAAAGCACAAAAGCATTTAATTTCAGCAGTAATTGCCATTCCTTTGTCATCATCTATGAAGTCCTAGACACCTGACAAAAATGTACTGAAAGATCTAGGCTACTAAAAGACATTCATAATCCAAGGACAAATAGGCAGAGGTCACAGGGAATGTGTAGTGATAAAATAGGTTAGTATACAGTGAGAAGATCTGCCTCCGTAAAATATGAACATTCAAGTTCCTGTAGATGGGGCTGTACATACAATCCAAAAAAAAAAAGTGTATCGCAGTTTATTTGTTTCATAGGTCATGTGCTGGTTTTGGCTGGAATAGGGTTAATTTTCTTCATGGTAGCTGTTAGGGGGCTGTGGTTTGGATTTGTGATGAAAACAGCACTGATGACACAGGGATATTTTAACTGTTGCTGAGCGGGAATTACACACAGTCAAGCCCTTTTCTGATTCTCACATCACAACTGTAGTGAGGTCAGGGGTGCACAAGGAGTTGGGAGGGGACACAGCTGGGACAGCTGACCCTAACTGACCAAAGGGATATCCCACACCACAGGACATCATGCTCAGCATATAAAGTTGGATGTTTGGTCATGATGTTTTTCTTCCCAAGTCACCATTACATGTGATGGAGCCTGGCTTTCCTGGAGACATTTGGAAGTAGCAGATTAATTTTTTGGTTTGCTTTGCTTGCATTCACAGCTTTTGCATTCCCTGTTAAACTGTCTTTATCTCAGCCTATGAGTTTTTTCACTTTTACCCTTCTGATTCTCTCTCGCGTCCCACTGGAGGGAGCTGGAATAAGAGAGCAGCTGGGAATTGCTTAGTTGTCAGCTGGGGCTAAACCACAACAGGTCAATATCCCCATAGCGGCTGCAATACTATTTCAGGATTTTCTCTACAAAGACATTTTGCTATTAAATTTATTTGTACTTGTTTTCCTATTCTCTCCTTACTATCGTGCCAACTTCCCTGGCAGATAACACACTGATTACATGTGTGCTATGAAAAGAGCAACTGTTTCTATTTAAGACTGTAGAAACCAGTTTAACAGGAGGAATTAATTGACAATATTGATGGGTAAATAAAAATGACATAATTTTTATTACATAAAAAAACAACACCCGGATAAAATAATTTGGCACTGTTTCTAGCTACTCTGGTGTCTAACTGGTTATTTTAATGTCCTGCATTTGCATCTCCCTGCCTGCAGAGATTACTACCACTCCTGTTTCACAACAGAAGAAACTTGCTTCTCCTCATTCATGCAGTATATCCTACTAAACATGCCATATTTCATTTGCTGCTATTACGAAACAAACAATAATAGTAATAAATGGGGCCAGACAACTGCTCCAAATAATTTTTAATGTACAGTGATCACACAGATCAGACTTCAGCATGTTTCTAAGGATGCTGAGTTAGCCAATTCCCTCAGTTCCTTTTCATCCCTAGACTTCCTGGTCCCTGACAATTTTCCATCTCTTTCCAAGACTTTTCAATTTGATCTCTTTGCAGCAGACTTTAGTCTTCTGCCCTTTAGTCTGTGTGCTGGGTCTAGAAGGAGGTAGAACATTTTGGAGACAGCAGTTCAACTTCCTTCTCCTAGGGCAACACAGGTAGCAACAGTTTAGGGTTTTTGCTTCACACTGACTTTAGAGGACAATAGATCACTGCAAAGTTAAACCTCAGGACTAGATTGCCTCTATCTGGATACATTTATATAATTTAATTTTTGAAAGGCAAATATATGTCCATCATTAAATGCACTCACCAGAAACTCTGCTACAGACATCCTTACACACACAGACACTCTTTGTGTTTAACAAAAATGGTAAATATAGGATTAATTAAAGAGAGAGAAAAAAAAAGCTGTTCAGCCTATATAATCCATGTCCTATACTAATATAAGGGTAAAGAATAAATATCTCAAGTCTGTTGATTAATTTATTATTATAAAGTTTTGGGGCACGTGTATGGGTGAGACTGGTGTTTTAGGAAGATTAGGACATATTTTTTTCCCTAATTCTTCCTCATGCATTTTGAATCACCCTGTAAGATGCCTTTCTCCATAAAGTATATCTCATTTTCCAAGGAGTAACTAACTTTCACACCTATTTGCTGAATGTGCACGTGCAAAATGCTTGTGAAACACAGCAGAATACTGTCTACAAGCAGCGTTCAGAGGGGAGAAAACTCCTTCCCACAGAACTTCGTGTATTCTGACCACCAGGCAATACATGTGTAGACTTTGTACCCTGCAGTATTTTTTTCCCTTGTGGAGTGAGTTTATGGTTACAGCTATGGCTGCTGTCTGTGGTGGTCCATTTCACATCTTAATCACCATCTGTGCAAAGACGTCGTTTCCTAAATGCCTTTCATGCCTTGTCTCGTCTCAGCTTCAGTTCATGCCATCCTGCTTTACACCCTGCATTATCTCAGCTAATAACCCATCGGCACCAACCCTGCTCAGAACTGCCTTTCAGTACTTTTCAGAGCCACGCTTTCTGTTAATCTCAAATTTATCAGGTGGAAATTAACTTAATTTTCTTATTCTATGATGTCCTTAATATTAACATCTCAATTTTCTCTTTTTGCAGTTTCTTCCACATTGCAAAACATCCTTCACGAAAGTCTAAGACTGTATGTTAGACCTGGTGAAAATGTTAAGAACAGCTGCTTCAATGTATTTTGCTTTACCAGGTAACTTGGTTTTCTGCTTGCACTGTAAACCATTCTTTTTAAAAAAAGAAAATAATACTTTTTAAATAACTTTTTATATGTAAAACATCCATGAATATGTGGCAAGTGGCACAGAAAGTCCTTGAGGAACATATATTAAGTTGGACTTATTGTACTAGAGTGATTTTATTCTTGCTTGGCTTCATACAAGCTGCAGCTACTAAGTGTTCCTTTGCAATGAACTTCAAGTGTCTCCAAAGGTTAAGAACAATCTTGCTTTTAAATGGAAGAAAACAGAATGACATTTCATTGGTTGTAACTTCAAAAAATATTTATTTATTTGCTTTTAATGAAATGTGTTGACATGGTATTTGTGTACTGAGCGCTTACAGTTTGAAATCACAGGTCTCCTGGCCTTGACTTGTTTTTAGCAGCGGTGCATGGTATTCCATATAATTTCTTTTTTTTCCACATAAAATGACAGCTCTGCTATGCTACCTTAGGATGAAGGTACAGAAGTGGGAAATCTTTATTTTCTTCTGCTTGTTTTTTGTGCAGTGACAAACACAACTTCTGATAAATAGAAGAAAGATCTGACCTGTAGTCTAAATCTTCAACTTACAAAATATTACAAGTAATATATTACAAAAATAGAAAATCCCGTCATCTATACAGAGTAGTTAATTTATATTGAAATTAATAGGTTGCCATTTTAAATTAAATTTAAAAACCAAATAGTTAGAGAGGGATAGACACCTTAAGATTGGTTTTAGCTTAATGGTTAGGTTGATCATGAACATGACCAGCCTAGATTCATGTTTGCCTGAAGAGAAGGAATGAGTTTTTTCCCATGCCTTGGAGATGAACAATGAAAGAATAAGAAGCTGCAATTTTTGCACCTTTTAATAAATGAAATTGAGATTATGTATAAGAAAAAAATACTTCACTGTGAGGGTAGCTAAGCCCTGGGAAAACTTGCACAGAGAAGGCTACAGAATCTCCATCGCTGAGGTTTTCAAAACTTGACTGACTGAAGCCCAGAACAACCTTTGATCCTACTAAGCAGAAGCTCCGACAAGATAACCTAAGGTGTCCCTACCAGCCTAAAATATTCTCGGACTCTAACATTCAGAGCTCTTTCACAGACTGTGGGAAATACAAGTTCAAATTCATGCTGTGTCCAAGTTAATGGAGAGATATGAAGCAGAGGATCCCATATCCCATTAAATGCCAAGTCCACAATGTGCTTGAAGTCAATTTCTTTGTTTCTTGACTGTAGGGGTACAATGGAAGACTGGCGAGGAGGACTGTAGGTACGCTCAAGCGACTTGAACCTGAGGTGTTGGAAAACACACCCATCATGTGAGATTGCTGCTTGGCCTTGTGTGCTGGACAAGCAGCACATCTGCGCCTAGGTAACAGAGGCCTGGGATAGATGTGGGGGCATCTCTCATGTTCCTGCCCTGCAAAGCTGTTGTGTGAGTCCTGGGAACTCAGGCAGAGCAGCAAGTAAAACATGCCAAAGCAGTGGGATAAACACCACACACTTTCTGGCAAGAAGAGACCTCCTTATGCCTGTGCTGCTGCTTGTCGTGCTGCTCGTGTAATCGCTACCTGCGTGCCTCACCCGGTTGCTGCTGCAAACGTTCTTCAGATTCTCAGGTAGAGAGAATAAATCTACTCTTTGCATTTCAGCTGTGGTTTGTGGTTGTTCCTGTGTCCTGCCTGTTTTGGGCCTCACATTGACCTATATGTTACCAAAGCTATTTTCAGTTGAACAGCTGGAACAGCAAGGTTGTTGGAGACATCTCTTAATTAGACCCTTCCTGCATTTAATTCCTCATTAGCTCTATCTGCCTTTCAGTCAGTTGTTTTCTGCAGATTCCTTCTTGAGATACTTAATTTCCTTGCAACACCAATCAAGTTGGAGAACCTAAGGTGATGCAATAAATGCCACCCTGGGTCCAACCCCAGTTGCAGTAGCCCCACATACTTCATTGAGAATGTCTAATGGTCAGTGCTTGGTTCATCAGGTTCTTATTTCTCAGAAGGCATTTATATTTGTAACAATACATGCCTTTCCATCTCCACTACCCCCATTTTATCTGCTTGTTTCACTTGCAGCTTTGCCTCAGGGCATCTAAAAAAATCCAACCAAAGACACTTTATTAAATTTCCATCTGTGGTGCTGGTGGTTTTGTTCCACCATTACTTGGAAAGGATGAGAACAAATGACGTGTCCATTTGTAAAAACAGAAATAAAGGTTTCATTCTGTGTGGTGTGCCTGGCTGTGAAATTGAGGGCAGCATCATATGTTTTATTTTCTAGCATTGAAGAATGCTTGAAGAATCAGAGGCAGGGTTCCAGCTTGCTTTTTGTTAAGAAGTAGGAATAGTAACTCAGACTGCCCTCTCTTCAAGCTGTTAGCTGAAGAGTCAGCAGGTGGAGAGAGGAAATAGATGGTCTGCTTTTCCTTACACTGATTTATGTCTGTTAGTTGCAAACAAGACAGTATATATAATGGAGTGCTCTTTAATTAGACGACTGTAAAATATGCAATTATAGCTACTAAGAGCACTTTAATGTCTGAATACATAAGTGTTTCAGGATTGTTGGTGAAACTTCATAATGGATTAAGTTGGTTTCCAAATTCTGCATATATGTGTTTGGTTTTTCAGAATCAAGAACGCATTCAAAGCTATACACTTCATATAGATTTGCTTATTACAAAGAGCTGGACGATACCGATTACATAATACTTTTTATTAGGTGATAATTTTGCTTTCTTTTTAGTGTTAGGATTTTAAAAATCATTAATAATTCCAAAGAAGTGATAAAAACAAAGTAATGTTTTCTCAGTCTGTCATAAATAAAACGATTTAGGCAATGTCTTTCAGTATGTGACCCATTGAAATGCACGTTATGCTAGAAATAACACTGAAATTCTAAGAACAACTTATTGATAATACATGCAAACGTGTAGTTGTCTTGCTTTTGACAAGCAAGTAAAAAATATTTCCTAGGTCTGTTTGTGATCTGTTAGCAGAAGTGTGTATCTTTGTTGTGTGGAATTCAAGTGGCTTTGTGTCTTTGAACTCATGATTCATCTTCAGCTGTTTCTTAGACATTGTATCCAAAGGAGATGTTTTGCACCTAATGAAGATAATAAAATATTTGCTGTAAACCAGGAAGAAAACTGACTTGTTCCACACAAAGCAACTAGGTAAACGAGCCTTTCCTTTTGAGTGTTATTTCTGTTTTCTTCCTTTTCTGTTTTCTTCCTTTTAATATTCTCTTCCAAATCACCATAGGAAGGCCCATACAGAAAATGATGCAGAGCTGAAGACAGTGGCAGATTTTCTTTTACAGGTATGAGGAAAGGAATACAGCTCAGGAAGACTTCTGGCTTTCTCTTCGACACACAGAACCAGGGCTTGCTGGGTCTATAACCATAACACGGTGTGCGGCAGGACGCTGCAGCATCGAGGTTATACCCGAATGTAGACCTTGATGAACATGACTACACCACTTAATAAGAGACACCAGTATGGAAGCTAACACTGAATTTCTAAGCTGTGTGTCCCACACCAAACATAGTCTGTATTTCTTTAATCGGAGACTGAGGTATCTGAAGAACAGGAAAACAACAGAATGGAAGCACTTGAATCCCAAGAAGATTGTGGTGTGGCACTGCTCAAAGGCAGACTGGGTTCGTTTTGCTTCAGCTCTTTGCCAGCGTCCTTGGCACAGACCGGTTCTGCTCGCATACGTCCACTGAAAAGATCTTTTTTGTGCCCAGTGTTTCAAATTCTGGTATCCTTCTTAAGTTTGCTAGTAAGTGTCAGAACTGAGTTGGCTTCTCTCCTTTATGAGGAGCTGCCCTGGGCTAAAAGCGTAGTGATGTACAGAGCAGAAGCATCTGGGTGGGAATGAACAACTCACACAGCACCCAAGCTAACTGTATGCCGCTGCTCAAGTCTCTGCGCCATATTTTTCAATGCTTTCATTTCTTAGCACTAAAATAAGCAAATTTGAATATGACTAACTGGATCTTTGGGTCTAATTTGCTAAGGTTTTGCACAGTTCCAGAAGTGTTGAACCCTTTTATAGGCATGAGGTGCCCTGGAAATGGGGGAGCACATTCATGGCATCACACCTGCCCTAAGAAGCCCTGCCGATCTGAACTGGCTCTGCACTGAGCTGGCTCCGAGTCTTTCTATCCAGGGCATGATTAATCCACCTGGATTTGATTATAAATGGTTAATCCCCACAGATAAACCACAGATGACAGGGACTGACTAAGCCCCTCCTGCGTAAGAAATATCATTATTCATTGACTCTAATAGCAGCTTGTGTGAGCTAAAATAGAATAGCCTGTTTGGCCAGAAAAATAACAAAAAAAAAAATGGAATTGGGTTTTTATCTCAACCAAGGATTACATTTGGAAGGATTTTGAAAAGTGGATTTTAAAAGATTACTTTAAAATAATCACTACAGTTCGATGGGATTTCAAATTGTATTAATTTATTTTTAAAATGTATTTAAAGCCTTTTTAAAAAGTAATTTTCTTTCTTTCTCTGTTGAATAAAAACATACCTTATTATTTGTATCATACCATTTGCCTAATGTTAGTTCATAAGTATTTAATTTTAACTTTAATATTGATAAACAATGCTGTAAGTGCCATTAACTTCAGTCATATACCTAAATAGCCATGAATTATGAGAAAAAACCCTAAAATACTGAATTCTGACCAGACACTTGGTGTTTTCCGCCTGATGGAATTAGGAATCCATCCTCCGAATACTGTTTTTACATAGACAGAACTCAACAAGTAATCCTTTAAAACAATTAAAACACTGGGGGAAAGGACATTTCTATTGTTTTATACTCCTGTTTTTACTTAGGGAAAACTAGTCCAGACCTATCCAACAAAAATGTTTTTATGGTGTTATTTGATGATTACCCTCCTTGTGAGATAAGAAGTGTTCACAAAATGTGCTTAAAGATGATGGAAGTTGGTGTAAAATGTAGGAAAGAATGTGCTGTGGGTGCTCTAAAGACAGATTTCTTGAAGTATTTCTTCCAAATGTGTTAAATGAGTGCTCCTTGTACTCATAAAGGTGTTCTTTCAGATTCCTGCTAGTTCTATACATTTCATTTTTTTTCCTTCTGATTTAATAATGAAATGAGCTAGGGATCATTGAACAGAGATAAAGCTTGTTGGTAGGTGGAATTTAGGTCTGGGATGGATAACAGTGTGGGGAGAAGTGGCTGTTGTGTGGATAGCACAAAAGTGTTTACATTAGATTAATTCTGTGTCCTCTGTACGGTCACTCCAGGTTGTTTGTTTAGATTTTTTTCTCCCCTTATTCTTTTATACTTGATATCAGGAAGAACAAAAATCCCTTTCTGGGTAGGGTGAGAAATATAATGGGGAAGCAAGCTATTAGACAGGAAATTAAATGCAATTTTTCTGGATGAACTCATCCATGGTGAGAAAAATCAGAAAATCTCTTTCTTCATATGGATTTTTCTTTAGAAAGTAAAGAAGCATGTGGATAATTCTTTATGAAAACACATTTGGATGATCCAAAGTATCAGACCTGCCAGAATAATGAGATATCATATTTTATTCCCCTACATACCTTCCAGCTGAGAGGAGTAGCAAGACTACAGAAAAGTAAGTTCTTAATCAGTCCAGACAGGGTAATGGGAGTCCTAGCCTACCAGTGGTTTGGGGGGTTTTTTTTGTTTTTTTTTTTTTACTGAAGACCTAGAGAATTGCTCTATATTGATGTTTGCAAAACTTAAAGGCCAACTAGATTGCTCACTAGTTTAGATTCTGCCCAGGTAGGCAGCAAACAGTCTACCCAATTTCAAGGTATTTGAAATATGTTCTCCAGTCTCATGTATTTGTTATATAAATATATGATTTTTCTAATGCCACCTCAATAAACAGACATGCCCATGCCATTACTACAATTTCCTGCTCACAGCAGTTATACTCTGACACAGACCCATTGGTTTCAGTAAGGTATTTCAATATTTATGTAACAATAAATTTAATAAATAAGTGAAAATTAATATAATAATATGTAATATTATAGTTAATAAATGAACATAAATAAATAATAAATAAATAGAGGAAAAGCAGTTATACTCCTCATTTTGTTCCTATACACACAGCCACTTCTTTATTTTCTGGTTAAGGAAAGAGAATCGCGGAGGAAGCAAAGCACAGCTCACCGTATTCAAAACCTCTCTGGGCCCTCCAGGCTGTGCTTGATGGTGGGAGCCTGGACCTCAGGTTGCACTTCTCGTGCTGTGTGGAAGGGCCATCTCACCAAGTGGGTAGGATCGAGGTGCAGGGCTGCACCATGCTACTTATAGCTATATATATACTAACATAAATAGGTATAGCTAAAGCATGCCCTCTATCACTATTAGCATCTTACCATCTCCTGCTAAAAATCTTAAGCCACCACTGATGTTTCTTTGGTTCTCAGTATTTTTATAAAGCTTCCTTTCATCCCTTTTTCTGTGCCTTCTCAGTTTTTTTCCACTTTAGAATATTTAATTGCTCTTAACTTTAATCTCATTTTCAATTCACTATGTATGCCTACTCTATTTCTAACCACTGCTTTTCATTATGTTGTTACTGAACCTGAAGAGTTCTAGCTACACTTAATCCCTTCTTGGTTGTGGAAATATGACTGATTAGATCAGTCACCTAAATATCCCAAGCTAAAGAGCTTGTATTCAGCCTCACACACATTTTTCTATTTACATTTTCCCTTCCAGCTGATTTTGCTCCCAGCCTTCCCTAGCCTTGAGAAAGCAACTGGTTTTTACATAACTACATGAAAGTGTTTTCTGTTCCTCTGCATTTCGTTCATGACTGCTGGTATCTCAGCAAAAAATTATCCTTGGCTTAACCAATGGTTATCTTTACCTCCTAGAAGAGGAAGGATATAAAAGTATCCTATGCTGCATGTGATACTATAAGTTTATAGAATCAATTAGAGTGGAAAAGACCTTTAAGATCATCGAGCCCAACCATTAACCTAGCAATGCCAGAGCCACACTGAACTGTGTCACTAAACGTCACATCTACATGTCTCTTAAATACCTCCAGGGATGGCAACTCCATCACTTCCCTGGGCAGCCTGTTCCAGTCCTTAACAATGCTTTCAGTGAAGAAATTTTTCCTAATAGCCAATCCTCCTCTAGTGCAACTTGAGGCCATTTCCTCACGTTTTATGACTTGTTACTTGGGAGAAGAGACCAACCCCCACCTTGCTACAACCTCCTTTCAGGTAATTGTAGAGAGCAGTATCTCCCCTCAGCCTCCACTTATCCAGACTAAAAAAACCCAGTTCCCTCAGCCACTCCTCATAAGACTCGTACTCTAGAACATTCACCAGTTTCTCTTTGTTGCACAATATCTATAACTCATAGAAGGTCTAAGGATATTCTACTTATGTAAGATTCCCACCAATGTCATAAATCTCCCCACATTTGAAAATTTCCACATATTTTGATTACATTTTAGATTAACTCTTTCTCTCCAGTTAGAATCTGGTTAATTCAAAGCGACACAACCATGCCAGTTCTGCTTATTAGTAGTTATTGCACTGACTGTGAGTGTTAGAGTGATTAAGAAGATCAGATTTCTCAGAACCTGCAGACAACAGATATCTTTTTCTTGCCTCCCTCCCCCTTGCACTATGTTTGTGTCCACCACTTTTGCCCACTCTCCACACCCAACACTGCTTTTAGCCACAACGTGACTTGGCCTGTGGACTTTCATGAGACATAATTATACCAAGGGTAATTTTGAGCTCTGCTCTCAGTAGAGACTCATCACGAAACCATGTAAGCAGCTTTTTCAACATACCTCAGTTTTGTTTGAAAAGGAATGAGCTGATGCTTCTGTGTTGTGCTAGGCTACAGAGCACCTTTGTACGCTCTATGTACAATAGACATCTGCTAGACGTGTTTTTAGCCAGTTATGACAAAATTACACTTGTGGACTGAAGCCTCAGTTTGTCGCTGCCATTTATTCAGAGTTGAGTTCACTAGAAGGAGGGGAAGAGAGTTTAGTCAGTAGGTACATTTTGGTAACTTCCACCCTCCCTTTAGAAACAGTGTTTAACTCAAGCACTTGCACCATGTAATGCATCCGTGGTCCTGCAGCCTTCTCTGTTTAAACAGTTCTGTGCCAGACTTTGTGGCCCCTGGTACATGGTGTTTAGAGAT
Organism: Apaloderma vittatum; assembly: GCF_000703405.1. Taxonomy (NCBI): domain Eukaryota; kingdom Metazoa; phylum Chordata; class Aves; order Trogoniformes; family Trogonidae; genus Apaloderma; species Apaloderma vittatum. The sequence goes on from NW_009694869.1 coordinate 34,549, forward strand.
TTTCAGAGCATGTGTCCATATTTGAACTTTAAAAGTCCTCTGGGGACACAGGTAATCTAAAGCCCAGGGCTAGCAGTTTATTAGCAATGTTATTTCCATTGCTATTAAAACAATTAGAGCAAAATAAAATTGAAGTAACTAAATAAAAATATAGTGACACAAAGTATGCAGTAAAAAATTCGCTGCTTATGAGATAATCTTTTTCATCTAATCCTCGTAAAACTTTGGGTGATTTTGCACACTTTATCTGAAGGATAACTACTTTTCTTGTGTGCTGTTGAAGTCTGCATTACTTCATGTTTCAGTGCAGGTCAGCAGAGGTTTTTAATACTTTATAAGCATGTCAGTGGTATGAGATGGTAATATTGGTACAATGTATTCCAAAACAACATGTTTGCCAATTGCTTTGGGGTTACAATAAGAGATTTTTCACAACCTAGTTTCAACTTTATCTCGGTTCTTCTATTATAGGCAATTTAGTTATGTACTTTCTTGGGAAAGCATTAATTAAATTTTCCAGCTTTTAGATTTGAATTGAAATATTACTGTGAGTGCTTAATGGCAAAGGAAAATGGTGAGTTTTATTAATCAATCTTAATGATTTATGACAGTGCACACTGAGTTTCATGTGGTTTTGGTTCCAGTTTAAATCTTATAGACACAAAGAAGATATTGCATGAGAAAATTAAATGCACTTACAACAGTGTTTAGTTATTTCCTGACTTATGAACTAAGAAATGGTAAATATAATACATCTATTAAACCCTGGTGGTAGTTGAGAAATTTTGCCAAGGAAGTTAATTTTAGGTTTACTTGATGGATACATACAAATCATATTGGGATGTAAAGAAAATGTAAAAGCAAGACAATTTCCCTTGAAACTGCTTTTCAGCTTGTCGTGGTTTGACCCTGGCCGGCAGC
>NW_009694870.1:0-219 GCF_000703405.1 Apaloderma vittatum
GAGTATTTCATGACCTACATATACCCCCAGGCCGCAGCTCGACGCACTGAGTCACTCTCTGTAACCGAGATGTGGACGAACCAATTCAGACACAGTTTCAAATCCCGACCCCCTTGCCAAGACAGTGAAGAACAGGCATATTAAAAGGAACCACCAATTTGGGGAGAACAAAGCCTGTGTGCAGCTCCACCGGGAATTTCAGGTTCTAAATTCAGCAGG
>NW_009694870.1:250-47725 GCF_000703405.1 Apaloderma vittatum
GCTCTTTTTCAATGCAAAGCTGCAGTTTCTTTCAAGGGAAAAAAGGAAAGTTAAGTACAAATAAATCACAGAAGAACAGCACCATCCCCTTGAGCAAGGGTACAGACTGCTTTCCACTGCAACACACACCTAGGAGCTTCACCTGCCCATGGGAGCATCCGCTTCCTGGAATTGTCAGCAACTGTTCCTCTCCATCTTCTCACAGAACCAGCCTGATCTGCTCCTGACAATTAAATATACTCACTTTCAACTCAGCTTTTCCACTTTCCAGCAAATCATACTCAGGCCATTCAGGAACTGTGTTAGCCTGGACCAGCAGTACCGCATAAATACCTGTTCTTAGAGGTTCTGCCATTACCATTAGGGCCTGTGAGTCAACGCTTAACTCTGCTTCCATATCTGATAGTACTTCCCAAATTTGGCAACAAAGAAGGCAAATTATAATATGTGCATTTAAGCAACTCTCTGCAAAATTTAGCCAAGTTCCACTACGGACAAGATGGCGTTCAGTCCCAAAACAAGAGCTAGAAATCTGGGAGAAACTGAAGCAGTGCTTGCCACACACAAAACACCACAACATTTTAAAACTGGCAGTTAAAACTAGTCCTGCTATTCCAGTGATACAAACACAGGTATTTCAGATGAGATGTCTTACAATGTAGCTGTCCAGTACTACTCTCTGGTTTCATTCTCTTATCCCCAGGGACTGCACAGCATACTGACCACAGGGGATCAGTAAGAAGACAACCTGCAGAAGGTCAAATGAGCAAACAATATGAAAGAAAATAGGCTGAAGAGGAAACTAGTAAGTAGGACAGCTGAAAAGAAAGCCTGGATTACAATTTGAGAACAAGTATCCAAACTCTGGTAAAGTGTTCTGCGTCAGTCAAGCAGTGACCTACAGAGCTGGAAACCTACTCCAGGAGCTTACAGGGCCAAACCATATGACTCAAAAACACCCCAAAAAGCATGGCAGGCTTTGTAAGATTAAAAGGGGAAGTAATTAGCCGGTATGTTTACATTGTGCAACTACTTCATCTGCTCTGAGTTACTGACAGGTCTGCTTATTAGTGTAATTTATGATGGCTATCAGGATTTGGATGGTATTTTTCGTGTAATTTAAACATTTACAGTAAGTCAGAGGGACTATTGATCCCTGCTGTACTGTTTGGGAACACTGTCCTGTGACAAATTTCACCATTGGAACCTGGCTTAGAAAAATGTTACACATCCACCATGGAGCATCAAGACCATAAAAAAGATTATAAAAACTCCCACCCTCTCAAAATGTTAGAGCCTGAGATTTTCTGTACTGCCTTACCTGATGAAAACAACTATTTTTTTGAAGGCTCTTAGTGAAATAAAACCTTTTTAAAAAATAAATCAGTATTGTTTAATAGGTCACACAAGTAGGAAAAACAAAACAATAGGACAGCAAGCTTTTTCCAGCCTGAAAACTCAGCCAAATTACTAAAAGGTATGCCTTCGTAACAGGGAAGCCCACAAGGCCTGCCTGCCACAACGGCAGAGGTAAATATCTGGCAGCTGGGCTAGTTCAAAAGGGAGGTGAGGACAGGTGTGAACAGGAACAGCCTCGGTTGACGCGCACATGGAAATCTTTCATGATTTCCTGTTCTCTCCCACAGGCATCCCTCCTTCCTGCCTTGCTCAGGATGACCCAGCTTGGGAGTGGAAACCATCGCTGCTGCTTCGGGAGCTCTCTTCCTGTCCTCCAGCTCCCCAGGGTGCTGCGTCCTGCTGTCCACCTCGCTCCCCTGCTCAGCAGCCTCTTCCCGCTTCCGTGGCCAGGAGCCATCCCCTTTCTGATACAACAAACAGCGGATCTGTGCGCCAAAATGTCCGTCCCCACCTCCAGCTACAAGGAGCAGTTACCCTCGTCCTTAGCACTGCCCTTGTGAGCAGCGACCCACCTGCCCTACCCAGTGGGAGGGACGAAGAGTTTCCCCTGCCACAGGGAGGGGAGGAAGCAGGAGCAGCCCTGCAAAGCCCGGCATGCTGCTCTGTGGAGACAGGAGGAGGGATGAGCTCCTGCAAAGAGCTGCCATTTGGCTCTCGCAACTAGTTGCTGCTTCTCCCACCGTAATCGGTGGCCGCTCTCTAGGGTTTCATAGGAAGCAGCAGGAGAGCTATCAGCTGTGCTGCAGCCTGATCTTCTCAAACAGGTGGTCCTCATCTCCTCCAGGGACAGGCACAGGAGGAACAGACATCTGAGCCATGACTTTGCAATTCAGCAGGACTACTTGCCTTTCCCTGTCCATCTACTTTTGGAAAAAGCTGCCGGCTTTGCATGTGCCTGAAGCTGGCTCCGTAACATTAAAAGCCCTCATAATACTTCAGCACCTGTGCAATTTAATGAAAACCCTTTGTTTGTGATCCTAGGTAAACCTACATTTTGCTTTCAAATCCAACTAGTTTGGCCTACAATAAGTGTGTCCTGCACGTGTGTTTTTTTCCAGTCATGTAACAGTACAGTACTAATGTGTGATCTTTCTTGCAAAAACACAAAGTATGCAGTATAACACTCTAGCAGCCCAGTTGGGTGTTTTCTTTCTTTTTAAGATGCCATGGGACATGCAATTCAAACAAGCATGAAATTAATCTACTTCCATTCTCCAGGTCTGACTGTTGCCCCTTACGTGAAGGTGCATTTCAGTGACACAGGCTGTTCACTTTGTCACAACTTACAACAAAGATAGATGTGGCTGGGAACACTTCTGGTGTTTGTTTAATGAAAGGACTATAAGGTTAGTCAAATTAGAACTGAAGTACAGGGTTAAATTATGAGCAATATGAAATTACAAAATGGTTAAGATACCATTAAATACCATTTATATACCATTTTTTAAATCTATGTGTATAATCTAATACATGCTGTGTCAATATTAACTGTCAAAGACTCTATCCAAAAATCTGTTGCTATTCAGTAAATACATTTCCTATGCTTAGCTTTATTTATCTGAATTTTACATGAGTGCAACATGCTTCTACTAAAACTCATCACCTTATTCAGGAATGAAAACCACTGGTTTTGCACAGCACTTTAGAAATCTAAAGAAATCACACCACTCCCTTAAATGCATAAAAGCAAAATATCGAGCAATATAAGCAGTTGTACTAAACACGTTCCAGATACCAACTTTATAAAAATATTTTACTTCTACCTAATCCATAATGTATATTAACTTGCATTAAGCACACTCATCTAGTCTCCTGTAATACTTCTTTTCTAGAGTTAGTGCTGCTGAAATACTGTGGCTCAGATGATTAAATGTTTGGAATGCTGATTTATTTAAAAACTTAATTCAGTGATCTGTCACTGGACAGGTTCCACAGTCAGTGATACTGCCAAAGTAAGCAAATTTCTTCCACAGATTTTAAAAACGTTGGCGGCACAGTGTCCCAACACAGTCTCAGAGTTCTTCAGGTAAGTTTGATATTGAAGCCAACAAGACCACAAAATGAGAACAAGCTTGTTTTCAAGAGAGCTTCTGGTAACAGAGACACAAGCCCATTATGGGAAAAGTAGAGGACTTTCTCCACACCTCTGAGCAAGCCTAAGGAAGAGCAAATGCTCCTAATGCTGCTCCAAACCCATTTCCCTCACAGGTAAAACAACAGGGCTTAGTACTTACTAGAATACTGTAAGTCATCTAGCCACCCAGTGACAAGAGTCATTGCACAGGGGAGAAGATAAAGATGCTACTACAAATACAATTAGGAAAGCGGAGACTTGTTCCTTCAAGGGCAAGACTGTTCTTTTAATCTGCGTGGCACATCCCAAATTTTAGAGAAGACATACGAAGAGATACGGGGCTGAGTGGACAGGATAGACTAGTTCTGAGGTCTGATGTCCAGCACAGCCACAGGAACCCATGCATGTTTTTCAGGCAGGCTCCTTCTAACCATTGCTTATTAAACAAACCCTCGTAGTCAGGACCTTGTAAAACCACACAAACTGAGAAATTCTGCAGTAAAAGCTTTTTTACTTCTTGGTGGCAAACACTGCTGGTAGATACTCGATACCGCGCAATATGGTCCAGGAAATGGCACAAAAAGGTTGTTTTAGCTGATACAGTATTTTGGTTTCAAAAACACATACAGGGAGATCTATAACTTCAAGTGTTTTCTTAAGCTGTGAATTGCTACGTATGTAAAATCCCATCCTTAGGACAGCGTGGAACACAGCTGAAGTAACTTCAGCAATAGGGACAGGGTGATCAACTGTAATTTACTGAACAGTTAATATAACTTGTTCAGGACAACATCTGATTTTACAAGCCAGCATTTAAAAATTTTTCAGGGAATATAATCTCCGCTCATATAGAAACTCCTCTTTCTTGCTAAAGGAACAAGCGACACCTTACTGTCTGTGCCTCATTTAGCCATACAGCTGTACCGAACCTAACCAATAGTCTTGCAGAATATATGCAAAGCTGATTCATTAACTGCAATTTTTAAACTCTAATACAAATGGATTTTGCAAACTGATTTGGATTAACCAAGTCTGGCTGTGCTTCCATCTGGAAGTTATATTTTATAACGCTAGCCACATCTTGAAAAACAGATTCAGATGTTTGGAACAAATTCAGAACAGTTGTAAGAAATTCTAGGTACAAATGGAAAAAAAAAAATTAAAAAAGAGCTTTAATGTCTTATTCCTCTCGGTTTTCTTTCAAGGAGGCACTTAGAATCATGGTGCTTAAGGAGCTGAGGGGTAAGGAAAGAATCTGTGTTATTATCCATGACGTATTTACTCATGTGTAACGGCAGTTTTTTCTTTCTCCTACTACTCTGTAACATTTTAAGCCTATCCTGATAAAGGAACTCGATGCTGAGTGAAAACAGTTAAGAAACGGAGCTGAAGCATCTGCTCTATCCACAAAGATTTTCTGCTAGGAAAACTTTACATGAAACAGCAAAATGAATATAATCCCTACAGTGAGGATAGATCAATATCCATAGAAAAATGCCTTTTTAACAGCAGAGCTTATAGCCCACGGGCTGTGTCAGTATAAAATAGTGTCTGTAAGGGTTGTACAACTTGTAACAACACTAAGTACATAACTTGTTTACTTAAAGAAATGCATTTGATGACGTTTTTATTCTAAGCTTTCATCTCTGGATTTGGTCAAACTTACGTTAATGAAGAAGCAATTTAATTTCTTAATACACAAACCACACATGAGGACGATGAGCATTAGAAAAGCATTAATTTTTGAAAGCAAACACATTCAGAAGTTTTTAAGCCATGAAAAGAAAAAACAACCGTCTGCCTTTCCAGCTTGTTTAAAATAACTGTGAGCCATAAAGAAAGCCAAGGAAAATGTGCCCAAATGCGCCCACCATATTTTCTCAAAAACAGGGTGTTGTAAATGGTAGGAGGCAAATGACAAAACAAATTTCCTCTTCCCCCCTGCCATTTAGCACAGATGCTCTAGAAATCCCACAAACATCCCGTTTTTCTCTCATCGCATACAGAAGCTTCCAGACTTACCTAGCCTTTTTGCTGGTCTTGGGTTTTGGCGTGGTAGTTTTTGCTTTCTTTTCCTTTGGCTCTTTGGGGGTCTTAGGGACTTTGGGGGTCTTGGGTTCCTTCTTTTCCTTGGGTTCTTTAGGATCCTTCGGTTCTTTTTTTGCCTTAGGCTTTTTCTTTTTCTTTTTATCATCTTGGGAGCAATCCACTGAGTTTCTGCTTATATTCTGACTGTCAAGTCCTCCAGGAAAGTCTTCCTTACCAAAACCTTTACTGAGACCTTCTGCAGCAATGTGATTGTTTTTCTTTTTCTTTTTCTTTTGCTGTGGCTGCGGCTCAATTGATGGCAGATAATCGTCGCTTTTCACAAGCTGGGTATTCGGTCCACTAACCTGAGTCATATCCGGCACTGGTTTCTCTAAAAAGGGTTCCGATGGAGAATGCTGAGAGAGACAAACAGGAATAAAATTGTAGATTTCCAACTTTGATTTCTAAAACTTTGCTCTTTTGAAGCAAGAGGTAACAGAGGCAGAAAATACTAAGCAAAGATTAACCTAGTGGCATATCCTAAAAGTTGTACACTGAAACAGTAAAACCAAAGCTGTGTGCAGTAAAAGTACCAGCAAAATGACCAGTTGTTCTTTACACAGCAAGTATTATTCTAAAGCTCATATATAAAGTGGGAGTAGAGAAAATATTTACAGTCTTCAACATTCTGATACAAAAGGAAATCAATTGTTATTTCAGATATTTCAAAACAGTTGTTAATAGAATGAAAAACTTGTTACAAATTATTCAGTTGCACTGGAATTTTGTCCTCTGGGAGAAAAATTGTTGAAGTTTGTTTCTAGACATGCAAAGAAACATGAAGTATGCTCACAGGCTGCATTTATAAAAAAATTAATGAAGGCAATTTACATTGGTTCAGCTGTGACAGGAGGTATTATGAACAGCATGTGAAGGATTAAACTACTTTAAAATGTAGTGTAATGTTACAGTTTATGTCAAAGAACCACAGCTCCCTACTTGTAATTGAAACGGATTTGTTCCTGCTCGAGATTGGACAGAGAACTTCGTCAAGTGTTTGTGAAACTGAAAAAAACATCCTATTTCAAAGTCTGTATAGTCTATCAGGTTCACACCAGGTTTACAAAGTACATCAAAACCTATGTATAATTGCACAAACATCAAGTGCCTCAACTAACCACAGTGGATATTTTCCTCTTAATGGTCTGTTCTACAAAAAAAATCCCTGAGTTTGCAATGAGAACGTGTCTGAGCTCTGTCACAACTTTGCATCATGTATCAAAGCTCTAAGGGGTTTCTCTCACTGCCTGCCGATGGCTGTAAATGCAGGACAACAGTGCTTTTCAAGAATAAGAGTAACAGGATGACACCGTACTGATGCCTTCCTTGCAACTGCATATATGGTCACACCATTTTCCCACCCTCTTTCTCTCTCTGTTTACTTCTCCTTTTCTCTTCCCTGAAAGTTAAGTCAGGATGATTCCAGGTGGAATTGGCCATGGTCAGAAATACTAGCCATCTGAGATGTTTGATCCATTGACGTGGAGAAAAGAAAGGTTTACAGCAAATCACAATTTTATTTCTAGAAATAGCGGCATTTGTGTAACCGTGTAAGGTTATTCGCGCCACCTTTTCTCTGCTTTTTATTCAAACTGCACTTACTGAGGAGTGGCAAGCGTGCAAACGAGTGACTACAAACCCTGAATCTAAGGAGAACTGATGGGCATACACAGACATGTACTTCAGCCACTTGGATCTAAAAACCGAATGCACTTAAGATTTAGGAAATAAAATTCTTAATATCATTGCATGAGAAAGTGAATGCAAATATATTAATATAGTTTCTGAATGCAATTAAACTGAACCACTGCGGTCCCAATGATTTTCAGCATTTCTTCACAGAAGCAAGAACTGCTCTGCCTGGAACACCCTCACATGCTCAGAAGCTAAGCAAGCAGCAGCAGGAGCAAGGCTGTTGAGAAGCAAAGACAACTCTTGATTGCTGTTTGGGAAAGGTTTGAACAGTACAAGTGCCAGTAAGTTCTGCAGTCCAAATATGCATTACATAAAATTGAGACATTTTATTTTTTTTTTAAATCAGTTTTGAACTTGGTTGACTGAATTGAATGTCTCCTCAGAAGTGTTCTCTGACAAAGAATAAAGCTGTCCCCTCTGTACCTCAGACCACTATGTATATGCTGTCCCACATTTATTTTTAGGTAGGAAAAGAGGAATATTACACAGATCACCTGTAAGTACTTCTTATCCATAGGTTTTCAGAGCAGTACTTTTAACCTACATTTTCCCAAGGTAGTCAATATATTTCTCTATTATCTGTCACTTCATATCTCATGCATCCTATGTTTCTCAGAGATCTCGAGTGCAAGTTTCATCAATGCCTTCACCAAACTCTCCACTGCAATACTGTGTCTAATATAAGAAATCTAAGTTTTTCTTTCCATTATCTGTAAAATTTGTATTGAGCAATGACACTGTGTTTGGCACTACAGTGTTTGTTTGACATTATTAAGAGAGAATTTTACAACCACCTAAAAGCTTAAACATAAGGCACAACTTTCTAGAACAAATCAGAATTGTTGGCTTATTTTTCTTCCTCTTAAGCATGTGAATCAGCCAAGCCAAAAAACCCCCACAAGAAATCCAATAATGCCATGTAAATTTACTTCTATAAAGTTTTCAAGATTGCATCTTCATTAGTGATATGACCGTGCCACTGAAATCAGTATGAAGTTTTATACATGCTTGAATATTCTCTTTACCTTTTCAATCTAATTAAAAAGGTAAATAATCCCTAATACTTGTGGGTTATTTTTCTGGTTTACTTGTTTTAGAAATCTAAACAACAACTTGCAGCAGAGTCACAAGCAAATCTGAATGTAAGGCAGACAGCTTTCCAAGTCTCTGCAACAGCAATGTGAACCCTTCATGATTTGACATTTGTAGTTTTAATATAAGGTCTGCCAGAAGCTAAAGCACTAATGGCAGCGGTTGTTGCCACACTGTACTGCTCAGTAACTCACTTTAGAAGATGTCATCCTATGAAAACCCAGGTTCTTACTACCTCAAAAAGCTTATCCACCAGAGTCACTCTCTAAAAGAACTTAGACTATGCATTAGACACAAGTGTTATTCATGAAACAAATACTAAAAACACCCCCACCTTACTGCCTTTTATTCAAATCATGTGCATTACCCAGCATATAAATTTAAATATTGTGGCATTTTGTTTCACATCATTCACGATGCCCTAAACATTAAGCTACAAAAAGCCAACTCTGCCTGGCTTTGGTTATATTTCCTATTGTTTGAAAAACGTATTACTTCTGTCACCTGCCGCTCCCTTTGCTGTTCGCCAGGTTTCGTAATTCACTTATATGTGATACTTTAAGCCGAGCGCTCCTTTGAAAGAAGTGGGTATGATTAACCTTATTTTTCTAGGAAGTCTGTGCCCATACTTTTGCAATATGCTAAAATGGTTTATCCTTAACTGACAAGCCCACATTGCTCCCTAGTGTGAAGCTGTGTAGGAGCAGCACAAATCTAGCAAGGAGTTTGGAAGCAGCTTGGAAGATGCATTTTCTTCCCAAGTCAGTGGTCTGGTCTTTCCTAACACGGGAGAAAAGGAAGATGAACAGGCTTTCACTAGTAAATATTAGATTAAGCCTACCAAAGGGAATTATTTCAAATAGTTCTACTTCTTTAAATCTACAAAGGATTAACTCTAGTTACGGGGTCACAATTTCTAATGAAAGAACCCCATTTTCCATGTACAAAATTTTAAAAAGATATACAAGTTTTTACCAAAGGACTCAAAAATTTATCTGTGTACTTCACAGAAATCAGTTCTGCTGCTTTTACCGATAATAAAGCCATAATTCAGAACATTGGTATAAAACTTAATCTTTCACAGGCAAGAAACCAGTGAAGATTAAACACAAATAGGTATTAATCTTACTTGATATTGCAGTAGAATTATTTTTAGTATTACTTGAAATAAGGTGAAAAAGGTGCTCAAAAATATTGGTGTGTTTACTAGACCCACATCTCTTTAAATCTTTTAGAGAAAAGCTGTTTTTGTAAACATTTAACAAAGAACAGATGGCCTGTTTTAATCATGCGAAAAAACCTGGAGCTCGCATTAATACTCCTACCACTGACTACTGGGGGTAGTCACCTCCCTAACCAGCAGCATGGTACAGCCTTCAGTAATACCATTTAATTTTACAATGCACATTTTCCCAGCAATTCCCACTGCTTGACAGTTAATCAATGCTATTAACATGCAATATCACAATGCAGGACACTCCTAAAGATCACAGCTTCTTAGAGCAAAACAGGGATTATTTGGGAGCTCTGAGGAGTTAAAATCATTTGCAGCTCAACAGGTTACCCAGGATGGTAATATGCTTTTGCATTATCTGCAAAAGCCACTAGTATCCACACAAATAATAAATGAAAACACTATCTGAGAAATTGTTTCTGCAGTGCAGAAATCTCACTTTTCCAGAACTCAAACTTATTTGAAAAATTCAAAACGAAGCTGTCTACGCTTTACAGCTGCTTAAAGAGCTCATTCTCTGCAGCCTCGAAGCACAGTCTGAGGTCTCAAACCCGGCCTCTCACACGAAGTAGCAAGATGGACAGGATGCAGGATTAATCCAGTGAAGGTTCAAGGCAGGGAGGGAGGTTAAGGAGGAGAATCTGTTGCTTGAACAAGGATTGAACCACTATCAACTGTACTTAAGCGCTGAAAGTAGCTGAGTGTCACTTCCCTGGCAGAGCAGCAACTTGAGCCAATATTGAGCTTTAAGAAGTATGAAGCAAGAGGAGCAATGTATGCAACATGACTCAGCTAACGAACATCATGAAATGTAAACATCGGCATCAAAAAGAAAAAAACAAAGAAAGAAAAGCTAATTTTTAACAAGGCTACTTTAATTTATATCATGGGCATTTCCAGACTCTCTTCCATATTTTAAAGAAAGATGTACTGTAACCACGCTTTATTTAAATTTTCTTGAACTTTGCTTTATTAACTAAGTTGTGTAACAGCAGAACAAGTGCTCAGTCAGTGCTCACTGGCTCCAAGACACAAATCTCACCGATGACATCTACACAATGGATAATTTCATATTAAGTAAATCATTACTGCATGTTCTCATTTGTGGCAACTGCAGCCCTGGTAAATTACCAACCTTCAACTAAAAAACGTTAAACTAGCAACCTGTGACCAAAGAAACTTATTTTAAAACAGAAGACAGACTACAGCATCACTTCTGGAAGCAGCTCTACCTACTCTCACAGAAATCACTTGTTTTGAATTTCTATCCTTCCCGATAGCTCAGTCCCCAAGGCATCAAAAGCCATCACATGTAGAAATTACTCCTCAATTCTTCCTTTCAAAGTTTAATTAAAGGATTCATCATCCCTCTGGATTATTTAGAACAAACTACTCATCTTGATTATCCTCCAAACAAATCAGTTGGAAAGTTTCTGTATCATGTCGCTATAAATTGCTTTGTCCCTGCAATTCTCAACTTGTCAGCACTTTCCGTGTTCAGCTTGTCTTGGCGCTCCCTCGATCTGAAGCGTGTTTCTTCTTTTCTAGACCAATGTAAATATTCTTCCAACATTGTCCATCTGCAAAGCTCAGAGTAAGAATTTCAGAGTAAATGGGAATCAACACCACCTTAGAAATCACAATCAAATACCAGTACCTACATTCAAGAACAGTACAGCTGTACAGTATTTTTTCCTACAGTAGCTCAAGTCCAAAAACATCCTCAAGACTACACTCACAACCACAACTCCTTCTGAAATCTCTTTTACCAATCAGTTTCTTCTACTTTATTGTGAAACTACTACTGTGTACTGAAGATGTATATGTGTCTTTTTTACTTTACTATATGAAAGCATTTGGTACTACCTTAAATATTTTGAGCAATACGGTGCTGTCTAGAAAGAACTGGTATCTCAGTACTTCAGAAGCCCCTCTAAGAAAATCTGCAGTTCCAATGTGACATCTTGCACTTACAAACCAACAAGTGTTGTCAGTGATCACCACTGCATTAAAGGGAAAGGCATCACACCAGATGAGAATGAAGAGGTCTATTTTGCAAATAGACTCCACAGAGATCTTGTAGTTTACTAAATCTCTTGCCATATTTCTACAAAACACGGATGAAAACTTAGGAAAACAAAAGTTTTATTAATACCTTCTTAGCAATACATAACCTGGCAATTAAAAACCACTTTGCATGAAAAAAGCTCATGTTTTAGTGAAGTGTTGCTGCACTACCGTTTTATTTAAACAAGTCTTTAGAATAGGATAGACTAAAATAGAATATTCTAAGACTATCCTAAGTCTTCTTGTTCTATTACTGCTAATTAAAAAGCATGTGCAACTATTATAAAATTAAAACTTGCTGATCTAAAGTTTGCAGAAAAACTGAATCAAAACAACTAGAATTTTTACGCCAGAAGCATCCTAACAGTGGAGTGGAAGTGATTAAAACCACTCTTAATACCCTCCGCCACCACTGCAAAGGTGCACTCATTGCTGATTTGGTGGAGCTGAAAATATCACCCATTTACTGTGTACTGAAGAATAAAACCATGTTGTACAAAATACAGAGTTCCTTAATTGAGTCTCAGCACAGCTACAATATTAGATTTATTTATGTTCTGGTTATGTACTCTGTGGAGTAACATAGATTGCAAAATATGAATGGTACTAATGTGACCATCCAAAAAAGCAAACATCCCATTATATTTTACAGTAATCATATCTAGCAATACTGTTCTGTGCTCACATAAAGCGAGAGCCTATGGAATATCAGCCAGTGCAGTGAGCGCTGATGGTTTGTTCACAGCTCAAAACCAACTAACTTGTCCCATAAGAGAGCTCTTAGGTTCCTGTCCACCAATTAGAATCCACATCAGTGTTGATCAATCTGAGAAAACTGCCACTCCTACGATAATGGAGCGTGTACGCTCCAAACTAGCTTGTTGTATATAGCTGCTGATGTGATGGTCTACAAGACAAACATTTTAACAGTTTTTTTTTGCTACAGGTTACTTTGTATTATATACTGGCTCAGACTTCAGCGTAAGATTGCTCCTAACGCAAGCAGGAGAGATCCTCATTATCGCACAACAGCAGCCAAACTCTCCACTCTCCTTTATCACCACGTAGACTGGTCAAGGACTCACAATTCTGACAACTTTTTACTAGCTCTAGCTGCAGAGGCACACAGAAAGTGGGGGGAAATTGAATACGAAATTCTACTTGCAAAAGCCATACTGCTCACGTTTACAGCTCATCTGCCTCAAGCCTGCCTTCCCTGCACTGCTACCATGGTCAAAAGAAACCTCACTTCCGTGTATGCTCCATTATCAAACAGTAGACATGCCAGAAACATGGCAACATGAGTTTTATCACAGAAGTTCTGCGGAGTTTACGCTATATAGTCTATCCCACGGGTGGGAAAATGACAAGCAGACCAGCAAGAGTCCTGTAAAATGGCCCATAAGCATTTTTTCTTAACACCTTACTTCTGCCAAGTAGGACCCATATTTAAAAATGCAGGCAGTTTTCTTTGCAAACTTACACCCAAGCACAGCTATCAAGCAAGACTCCTAATGCTTCCTCAAGAATTTCTTGGATTAGAGAACATCCAGGAGGTTTACCACCAGTCTTGTCCAACCCCTCTAAAACAAGGCGGTGGCTGCACATCTCCAGGCAACAAGAAAGTCACAGAGTAAAGTAAGAACACGTCAGGATGAAACAGTTTCCAGAAGACTCAGTACAGTCCTTCAGCTTCTTCAAGAAAGGGGGAATAGTGGAGTAAACACCTACACATACTCAACTGAAACAGTAATACTGAAACTGCTATTATTAAGTACATATGCATTATAAAGACTAAGATAATATTTTAGCATATACACAGGTTGAGTTGTTGCTCTTGGGCTTGCTTCCACATTCTCCACCGCCTTTCAGCTCTACTATGAGAGTGAAGCAGTTCCTTCAAAATGGCAAAATGTGGCCATCTCCCCTCTCTTGGGCAAGCTTCACAGCCACGCTTTGAAATCCAGGGTCCTGTGGGAAGGGAAGCGTACTGCCCTCCACTCACAGCCTCTGCCAACAGAATTCCCGCTATTCAGTTACTTAACATCAAATATGTAAAGATCCATTGTCTCTGAAGTGTAACTCATTTCCACAGGACTGCCATCACCACAGGTCATGACACTCTAGTATCAACTATGATTTCCACTTGCCAAGCTGTCCCCTACCCAGAAAAAGAAAAGCCGACGACACAGTCCTGACTGACTGGGTGCATTAAGCACTTGCAGCCTACCCATAGTAATTAAAGCAATAAAATGACCCCTAAAATTTTGTTTTTCTACAGAATACTTAAAGTCACCCAGAGAACCATTATAAGAGGGTCCTTAATTAGCTCCCATCTACTTCCACCGACATATTTCCCTACCGTAACCAAACCTAAATCCCGGTGATATTGAGGAAACAGCATCAGGTTTATGACTAAAGAGAAAAATCAAAGACCAGCATTCGTGCTGCAAATGCTGCTTCTTCTGACCACAGACAACTGAAAAAGTTCAGTCTGTGCTTTCACTGCTGCAAGCATCACTAACAGCAAATGCACTAAATACCACAACAGCAAAAGCGTTTCAATACTGGTACTTTCTTCTAGCCCCCTCAAAAAGTTAATAGGAAAACTTATTTAACAGGCTGTATATGTAAAAAACTAAGGTTAAAGGTAAAAAGGCATGTCTCTTACATGTTTACAGAAGACATACATACTATTAAAAGCTGTAAAATGTAACATGTAGATGTAAATTCAAAAGCGATAGCTCTTTTTTGATTTGCAAAACCCATAGTAAAAGTATGCTTTCTCTGAAGTCGGATACACTACAACTTATCTTCTTGTGCTTTACATCAAATAAAGTGCACTTCAGCCTAAAGGAAAGGAGAACAACAATAGAGAGAAAAGCAGCATGTTCTTCTGGGTTTGTTTTTTTTTCTTTTACTAGATGAAGTCAAGGACTAGCAGACCAGGAAATTTCTGTTTCTCCTGCCTGCTCTGCACCCCTAAGGATCAAGCAAATACAAGCTTCAGAAACACCCCGTTTGATGGACATCCTATGAGCTCTAGTCCATTGCTTTTAAGGACACCATGAAAGAATTTTCAGCAACGAATGAAAAGAACTAAACTGCAACAAGGACCATAAGGAAGTACACCCAGAGCAGAGATAAGCAGACAGGAGCAGCATGGATTGAAGTGCACACTGTCCCAATTTATTGACTTGTCATCACTGTGAGCGCGTGTATTTTTTTACATCATGCCTGTACCAAAAAGTCCTCAAACTCAGCTCTATACACGTTACATCCATGACTACGTGTCATGCTTACACGCATGCAGCATCATGCCTTTTCTTCTAGGCTTGACTGTCTTCCAGTTTTTCCCTCAGCAGCCTCTGGAAGCCTTACCATGACACTAATCACAGCCAGTTCTTTCAGCTTTCTCATGGTAAGCCATGCTCCGTTTTGCCATGTACACCTGCACTGGGGCAGCCTCTCACCCCCCTTCAGAGGGCTCTCTAACGCAAGGGTCTTCCAACGGGTCTGGCCCACCTCTGGGGAAAGCTGGCTCGTGGGAGACTGGCTGGGGATCTCAGCTGCCCACAAAGCCCTCCCTTGTGGAAATGAATGCAGGCAGCAACTGAAGGGCTTGACTTCATTCATCCATAAAACAGTAAGATACAGCAACCACCAGTCAAAGGCTTTCAAATATGTATTTTCAAGCAACTACAGTTATTAGCATGTGGTGTTTTTCCCAACATGTTAGGAAGACTTTAGGTGAGGTATAACTTTGCTATGATTTACCTAACCCCTTCTTCATAGACCTAGGAAAACAAAAGCCAAGCATTTTTCTTTTAAAAGCTCCCCCACATCAGATTCTAGACTCTCTAAACATTTTGAAGACGCCTGCACCTACCAAATTGTGTCAATCAAGCGTTTAATAAAAAACATGCATCAGATTACGAGGCTGGTGAAAACAGGACGCAATTCATAGAGAGCTGTTACTAAGAACTCTTATCCCTTCTCCAATTTGCAAACTCTCATTAAAAAGAGCAAGTTTTCCCCAAAGGTGTAAATATATATCATGTTCTAATAGCTCAAGAGAAGGGCAACGGTCTTAGATGTTTAATTTTCAACAGATGAAACAAAGGACTTGAATCCCTTAAGTCCCATGATATTTCCACAATGCCTTGCTTAAGTATTTTTATTAAATAGAACATTCTGAATTCTTCCACAGTTCGCAGCAAGATTTTTCACAATTTCACCAGGATATTTTGCAGATAGAGCACACGAGCTGAAAAAAATGAAGTTTAAAGTATTAGGAGAAACACTACCAGCACAGATATTACACTTGGGTTTCAGTTTGGAGCTGATGGGTTTGTTTTGTTTTTTAAACTACAACTTGTACTCAACGCTCTTCTGCTATAAATTTTAAAAACAGACAGAATTCTCCGATCCTATGGACTTCCAATACTGTAAAACATAAAAGGCGACACCTAGGCTATGAAAATCAAATCAGTTTAAACCAACTTAGTTTTATGGGATTTTGTCTTAAAGCTTCCTGACTTAACTCTGATTAAAAGGGCCTGATGTCAGAATTTCCCCGAAAAGGTCATATTTATAAATGTTTTCTGATACCATAAAATTATATCCACAGTAGCTCAGTCATTCTGTCTCTGAAGTTTAGGCCATCTCCAAGTGTTTCACTTACTGCTGTTGCAATCTCGCCATCCAGGTGACCACACTTAGTACTGAAAGATTCACAAATTAAAACTATTTAAAAGTTAACATTTGTTTTGACATTCTAAATGACACTTCCTTAGTCACAATGAAGTTCCACACGACATGAGAAAAAGAAACTCCAAAATCCCACTACCACTTTTCTTTCTGTTAGTGTCCCTAATAAACTGGAGTGACTTTTCTAACCCATTTTATCCAATATTAAACTGTTCTTGTTCAGCAGAAGTTAAAAAGCTTTCTTCAGACACTGACCAAATGAGTCACCTTGCAAGTGAAACGATAAACAAACATGGTTGTCTTGGAAAAAGAATATTTCAAGTATGCTGTAACCCTATGAAAAACTATTCTAAACATATTTTTCTTCCTAAAATAGAAGTCTCAATTATTAAGAATTTCAAATACTCAAAGCCAAATCAATAAACATTGTTAGTGTCACTTATGAAACAAGTTCAACTTCCTAGTACTTAACATTTTACAACAGTATCTCTAATACACAGGGTGGCTCCTCCCTAGTTACTTCCAGAATTGCTGCCTCATTCAGCATACTGAATGGATGAGTCTCCTAGATAAAATCTGGTCTGAATGACCAAGATATCCTGAAAAGACAACATGTTACCTTGAAAACTTCAGTACAGAAAAGGGAAAGACTACAAGAAGATGGTCTGTTATGACAGCAGTGAAGGTCAGGCAAAATAATTGCCCATCCTTCTTTCCACTAGCCTCGCCTCACTGTGTACTTTCCTGTTTTTTTCCAGAAGGGTGTGATTCCTTTGGGTGTTTTTTTTGCTCCCTTTTAAATTACATACTCATTTCTTTCTAACACAGATCTCCAACAAAGGACTTGCCACAGATCTTCAGAAGTGCCCAACCATGACTGCAAGACATCAAGACCCACTTGGATAACCACTGGCTTCAGCATTAGGGCAATCCAGCCCAGAGCAAGGTGCCCCAAGAAGCCTCAAATCCTATGCCTATCACTCTGGCCTCTGACAAATCCCTGTGCCTCTGTCCTGGTTTCCCCATAAGCATAATGGAGAATACACACTGCAGGAAAGTTTAGAAGATGAACAAACTACTACTAGTTTTCAAAGTTTTTCTGTGCAATGATTAAAATTACCATTAAAATCCCCCTCATTTAGCTATTCTTTACCAAGATATGAAGAGAGAGAGCATTCATAGGAAGAGTCAGTCTGTTTCACGAGATTCAGTGATATTCAAGATTGGGTTTACTGGGTAATACACAGTAAATAAATTATCAGGCCATACCAGCTACTTATATCACAGGTGATCTTCTGCAGGTAGAAGAAAGGGAACAGAGAAAACACAGCTGCGTGCAGGGATTACATCCTATTTCACAGGCACAAGGAACACCCAGCAGCAGTCCTACCCGGGACCATTCCTAACTGCCAGCTTTGTGTTTACAGAATGATGGCAAGCTGCAATCACTTGGAATATGTGTATCAAATTATGTAGTTTAACATTTTTCATAACTTCTTTTGTTGTTTCTTGATACTTACTTTCAACATACAAACAAGGCAGACTCTCCAGATGATAACAAACAATTACAGTTTTCTGGATGTCTTCATCACACCCCTCTTTCAGAGGCATCAATGCTTACAGCAATATAAAACTTAATTAATATGTGACACCTTAGAGCTTCTATGTGGGAAGACAACAAAACTAGAGTTAAAAGCTAGCTTTTTTCCCTCACATACATACGTATTTGAATATATATATATATGTATTCAAACATTTAACTTGCAGTGTTCTTTAAATTTCCTCTGCTGATGACTCCCTTCCCAAACGACAGCTTTCCATGCTCGCTTTCCAATATAAATTAATAGTAAATAAATAATAATAAAAAATAAACCCACAAAACATCACCAACCTGCAACAGAAAAAAAAATAATAACAAAATCAACTAAATCATGCAGGTTCTTCCCTGGTTACATAATCAAGAACTAACATTTTCCATCCTGTCATGTAGAAGATACTCAGTCCTCAGGTTAAGTTCAATGAACATAAAACACAATGTAAAGGCAGGTGTTTTCCTTCCCCCTCCTTCTCCTAAATAGAAAAGGAGAATAACTTGAAAATGTAACAACTTGTGTGATAGCTTTCATACATTTTGTTTTAGATAAAACTTCTAAACAGTTCACACACAATCACAGAATGTTATGGAAAAGTAAGTCATTCTAAAAAAGGCTCTCCAATTAACCAGCTTTTTAATAACCTATGGATGATCAACTCATGGAAATCAGAGGCCAAAAGGCACAATATATCTTCAGCAGTGATGTATTTTACACCAACGATACCTATTTTATGAGAGAAAAACTACTAATGATTTAATGGTGCCAATTAAAGAAGCCAAGAGTTTGCATGGCTCAATGGCTGAGTCACAGACCTTTTGCCTATAATAGGTTCCATTACAGCCCTGAGCTCAAGCTGCGGGAAGAGGATTGCCGATGAGTAAGGGGAACCAGTATTTTTAAATGTTATTGCAAAGGAAGGTGTCCTTTAAGCATTACACAGCTGTGACTGACTGAGCAGCTTGTGCTTACTCACAAGCCCAGTTTTAAACAAGACTCTCGGAAATCTGCGGACATCTCACAACTTCAAAACACTACCAAAGAAACTAAGCCCATCAGTGTAAAACCCTCACAAATTTAACCTGCATTTCATACACATTTCCAAACTTGAAATACTTCAGTACTTGTAATTTTGGTGTTATGTTATTACCCTTCATTTTTGGTATTCATTTATGTTTTTGTACCTCAAGGTAAGACAAAATTTGTACTTAACCACAGGATGTCTATGAACAGCTGGTGCGATGTACAGTGAGGAAAAGAAAATTAAAATGTTCAAGTGCCTGTCAAGATGGCTCCCAGTAAACCTAGGGAAGTATTTGTGCCATAGTACAGTATTGTACAAAATTCTGAACATCTACATTAACTAGACCTCAGACTAAGGATTATCTTGAACAACAAGTCTAAAGTAAATTTAACTTAGATTGCTATTTATGAAACACTAGCAGATCCTAAAACAGGAAATAAAAAGAATTAAGATGGATACAATTGGCACGAGAGCAAACTGGGTATAAAACCAGTGACTAATTTAGGATAGAAAGTCAGTGCCTGTTCCAACATTCAGAGTAATGTGAGTTGGATAAGGATTTCAAAAAAAGGAGTACTGAAAGTAAAATCCAAGTCCTCTTTATATTGAAGTTTGATAAGGTTATGAAAAGGAGTTCATAGGATGACACATGTGACAGCTGGAGGCTCAACTCCATGGCCCAGACAATCTTTACAAGTACTGTGCTTGTAATGACTGGTGACAGCGAAAATCAACAGGAAAAACTTGTTTAGATTAAAAAACAAATGTGTTTTAATGAATGTAATTTGGAATATGACAAACACTGAACATACTAGTTCAGAAGTAAGTCAAACGTGCTTAGAACAACCATTTATGTTTAATTTTCTAGGGGAAGGAAATCTCTGTGAAGCAGATCAGTAATGAGGCTGGCAAGACATGCTCCTGGTCACAGATGTTTTACCTTCAAACCTGAAAAAGGGGTTGGTTATCTAAAAAGCTTTTATAATTACACTGGCCAATACACTAATAAAGAAACTTTAAGCATTACTTCTTTTATAAGCGTTACCTCTTTATTGTGCTCACATCCTCAAATCATCACAGCTTTGAACATGACTACTCAGATACCCTAAGGAAAACCTCTGTGATTTCAAATGTTTGTATTCATAACATCTTTCTTTGACCAGAAATCGTCTTTCTTCATATCCAGATTGTCATATAAAATGCAACAGTGCTGTTTAAAACAGAAAAGGGTTACTTTTTAAATAATAGTCCCACAGTGTCCTTTAGCAATAGTTTTTCTATTCCTTGGTTTTGACAATTTTCCCAAAACAATGCAGAAGTCATTTTTATTTTTAGGTACTCTAGATGAGAGAGATTGGACAAAATTAGAAGTATGCAATTTATGAAATTACTAGTCATCAGTTGTTCATTGACACAGTTACATTATTTAAGTATTAGTGATATACATGTAAGGAGTGGATTAGGAGATGTAAGGAGACGCTGGTATCCAGTTGCCAGGTATGTCTTACCTTACGCAACAGGAATACTGCAACTAAAAAGCCTCCCGAGAGAATGTCTGCAGTTGCGTTCAAAAACTTGCTCCTCCTCAACACTGTCCTATACACAACATCGCTAATGCAGGAGATCCAAATCAGTGAAGATAAATGAAAGAAACAAAAGTAGACTGAATTCACGCCTCAAAAAGAAAATAATAAATTGTTTTCCGCACAAATTACCCCAGAGGTCCCAGACCAGAAGCCCCCGGCCTGCTTTGACAGCTCTCCAAACCAGTCAATTAACAACGGAAACCCATTCTCTCATCCCCACTCATTAAGGCAATGAGGTTGTTTACAAGAGTGCTTTGTTTTGGGGGTAAGTTCATACAACTCAGTGCAGAGACACTTAGAGGAGACAGAAAGGTGCAAGAGCTTTTATCTTGTACACATTCAAATTTAAGCAGTTAATCACTGAAATAGCTAGACAAGCTGAAGATCCAAGTACTTGCAGCCCAGGTTTTCTTCTATAAGATAAATTTTTCCACACACAGTTTTCTTTGCTTTACTTATGAATACAAGCATGTACTTCTTCAGCATCTACAACTCAGAGAATATGTTCTCAAGTTAAGGGAAAGAAACACCCATCAAGATTTCAATAATTCTGTGCTTATGTCTTGCAAAAAATAAATTGGTGGTTTTCTGGGACTGAAGTAAGGTAGGTGCATGGCTAGTCTTATGTTTTAGTCCTCACAGTTCTGCACAAGAAATTTTGATTATCCAATTAAATATAATTAGTGTTAAGTCCTTTAAAAGTAGAAAGTTACTTTATGAAGCTGCAGTGGTTATTTTGGATATGTTAAAAGACAAAGCTGAACAGAAGTCTACTCCCAAAGGCTTCTTGCTCTTTTGAGGACATACAAACACACAGAAGTCAAGCTGGCACTCAAGAGAGCATGCAGGGGCTGAAGAACAGGCAGTGTCAGCTTTTCTCAAGGGAGGGCTCCCCGAGGAGCAGGAGCTTGTGCGGGGGCGGAAAAGGGAGGAGGTTTGTGGCCGCCTGCATAACCCCAGCCCCGCGTTACTCGGCTGCACATTTCCACCCTGTGAAATGGAAACAGTGATCATCAGGTTTGACTGCCCCGCCAGCGTATTCCCACTGACTCAAATTACTCAAAGGTTCTCTGATGGAAGAAGTTAACAGACATGGAGGGTACTTATCACAGGCTAAAGCCATCTTTTTCTAGCTGGCTTACTAATACTAACGTGTCAAAAAGCTCGAGTGACTGTGGTTTCACGCTGTCACTTTCCACTACAAGATTTGCAGCTCCACAGAAAGGCTCAGTTATGCCCAATTCCCTTCAAATCCAAAGGCAACTATAACATTTACAGTATACACTCTCTTCAGTTTTCCCGTGTCCTTTACAAAAAAAGTTGGCACTGTGCAATCCTTTACTTCCAGGTGAGATGAGGCTACACTCCTTTGATCTGCCCACACAGAACCCACCTTTGGGACTTCCCCGTGAAGAGATCATAGAACAGTTTTGGCTGGAAGGGACCTTTTAAAGGTCATCTAGTCCAACCACCCGCACAATGAGCAGGGTCATCTTCAACTGGATCAGGTCGCTCAGAGCCTGTCCAACCTGACCTTGAATGTTTCAAGGGATGAGGCTTCTACCACCTCTCTGGGCAACCTGTGCCAGTGTTTCACCACCCTCATTGTAAAAAGTTTCTTCCTTACATCCACTCTAAATCTACCCACTCTCTTAGTTTAATGCTGTTACCCCTTGTCCTGTCGCAACAGGCCTTGCTAAATAAGTCTGCCCCCATCCTTCTTATAAACCCCCTTTCAATACTTAAAGGCCACTATAAAGTCTCCCCAGAGCTGCCTCTTCTCCAGGCTGAACAACCACAATAGTCTTGGCCTTTCTTCCCAGGAAAGAACAGTTCCCTGCCTTTCCTGTACCAAGGACTACAGGAGCTGGATGCAGTACTGCAGCTGGAGTGGAGCAGACAGGCAGAATCACCTCGCTTGACCTTCTGGCCATTCTGGCTTTGATGAAGCCCAGAAAGCCACTGGCAATTGCTTTCTGGGCTGCGAATGCCCATTGCCGGCTCATGTCCAGCTTTTTGTCCACCAGTACCCTCAAGTCCTTCTCCACGGGGCTGCTCTCAATCCATTTATCCTCAGCCTGTATTAATACCACAGGCTGCTCCAACCCAGGTGCAGGACCTTGTACTTGGCCTTGTTGAATCTCAGGAGGCTCTCCTGGGCCCACTTCTTGAGTCTGTCCAGGTCCCTCTGGGTGGCATCCCACCCATCAGGCACGTCAGCCACACCACTCAGCCTGGTATCATCTGCAAACATGCTGAGGGTGCACTCAATTCCACTGTCCATGTTGTTGATGAACAGCACTGGTCCCAATACACTTTCCTGGAACAGGGGCCCCAATACTTTGCTTTAGACCAAGATAAAACTGCTGTCATTTCAAACATCAGCCTGATCAGATCTCACCTGAAATGAGATTTATGTTACAGCACAGAACTTTGTTCCGACAATTTTTTCCCCATTTTTGGGGGTTTTAACCTGTAAGCTTCTAGTAGTGGAGATGTAACTCTCTTTTAAAAACTTCCCATATGCATAACATTGCTTAGTATATAAACCTGCTCTCCTGTATCACCTTTTGCACGTCACCTAAATAAAAGCAGTCTGCAGTAGACTTCAGAGGTATACAGACCACAGGCTGAAACCATGAACTCAAAGAAGAGATACAAAACCAAAACAGATCATCAGTAATCAGTTCTTATTGGGATGGGAAGACAGTAGTTCTCCAAATGGCCTTTCCATTGCAGTATTTGACCAACTTTACCATTACAAAGCGGGCTTGAAATCACAGGCTTGCTAAAAATCCTTTGATGTTATATATGCTGCCCGACTTCCATCAAAGAGCCCAACACACTTCTCAAGCCCTAGTTCTCAGTGACAGCAACAAATGAAAACAGCCTTTGAGTATGTTGTCTATGGCATGTCACAGGTAAGCCTTTTCCCAGCTCCTCTAGTAGTCAAACTAAACTAACAAATCAGAAAGTGCCATTAGAACTGGGTGAGAGGGGAACTAAAAAAAAGCAACCCACACTTCCTTTTTTGTGGACAAATACTTCATTTAGCAGGATCAACTGAGGTAGCTCTTATTTATAATGTCTAAATCATACTGTAGTTCACCAACCGCTTTGATTAATATCATGCTATGAAACATTAGTGCAGAGATCCTAGCTCCAGCTGTTCATCACACAACCTATAGGAAGATGTAAAAAATCCCTACACAAAAGTCTTAAATCCTATTGCCTACAGCAACATCAGGTCTAGATTTTGTTTTATAATGTAGTATTATATTATAACCGGAGAGGTGGATCTAAAGCCACCCTTTATAATTTCCCCTTCATTGCCAGTAACAGTTTCTGAGTTACATTTTCCCAGTGCAGCAGGAACCGCAGGGACTGCGCGCTGCTGCTGCGGAGCACCTCTCGTACTGGCAACACAAACGCAAAACAAGCAACCTGTGTCAGACAGCCAGCAAAAATTCTCTGAATCCCAGTCTAATACCTTAGTCATGGAATTATCTGTTTTTTCTGCAAGTTTTCCTGATGTGTTTCAAAGGAGAATAGCAGAGAGCAAGATTTAAGAACTAAGTAGTCTTTCCAATACTGTAGGTGTTTATCCCTGTGTCCACAACTGATGATGCGAGCTCGCCTCAGTCAACATTTGCAATATCCCATTAACAAACTAAGATATGAATAACAGTGATAAATCCTGGAGTTTTAGACTAGTTTTAATAACTACATTTTTCATATACAGTTGCACAAGTAAACTGTGATGTCAACTTCTTACGGTAAAGTGTCACTTTAAATTCAAACATGCTCTGTATATTATAAGCCTCCCACTATATTTAGCAACAATTGGCTGGTACAGAAAGATTTCTTCCAAAAATAAAATAAAGCACTTCATATCATTCAGTGCTCACATGTAAGGAAAATTACAGTATTATCACAGTTATCAGACTCTTGCAGGGCCAAAAAAGATATGAAGTACCAGAATGCAAGTGGATGGAGGGCCATCTGGAGAGAAAGGAGATGTAAAAAGGGAGCAGGTATTAGGAAGTTTAAGAGTCCTCATTCTGTTCTCTTACAGGAATGCTAAATCCAAAAACATATAGAAGCATTAACTCCTCAGTTACTGTGATTATGTTCTTTTGGTTGTAGGAATTACAGAGATAAAATATAATTTAATTTGAACAATTAAAATTGATTAATGTTTTTCTGATTCAACTGATTAAATTATTCAGTCTGTTTTAAGAAAGAACTCTATTGTAGGTGGGTATACATTCCTTTCGGGAACTCTTGTATTATATAGGAAAATTTCTTCTCTGATTAAAAAGACAAGTTTTACAAAATATAAAAAAAAGTGAAAGATGAAACTTAAGTAACTGTTTGGCACTCCCTACAACACTTTATATCAATATAGCAAAGACACATTTGGTGCTGTATTTGTCTTAAAGACAAATACTTGCAATTTTCCCAAACTAGAAGGTTAATAATATTCTACAGAAGCCTGCCAAACTCTGGAAGTTGCGATTTCTTGACATTTAATTTGTACAGCAGCAAACCCGTGCAATGAGAGCCCGCTCACAGTTCTTCATCTTTGTGCTTGTTCAGTGTAACACGTGAGCTGCTCTGTCCTAAGCCCAGCGAACACAATAGAACCGCTGAGGAGGAGCCCGGGCAAGTTGCATCCAGCCCCTCGGTACCCATTCAGGGATGAACAGGTGAGGGAACAGAAGCAAAGGAACAAAGATTCCTCCCGACCCAACAGTGGAAGATCAGAGAGAGCTCTGCTAGTTTTCTTCTACATCTTGTATAACTGCACTGCTCTCAGGTTAACCTCTCCAATCACCAAATTCCTACACAAAGGAGTGGGATTTCCTGCTCTGAACTGTTAAGACTGGGTGTCTCTATCTTCCCGAGCCAAACTCTTAAGCACAAGCGGTAATGGAAGGAGTGACAAGGAGAGGAGGAAGATGGCATGTTTCCGAGTTACAGATACCGGAGTAAACTGGAAGTTTTATGAATTTCGATTTTGAATAAATAACAATCTTTATGCCCATCATCTATATGTTCTACTTCGTAAGTGGTGGCAACACTATTATCAAGTCTATCCAGTAACTAAGAAAATTCTAATTAAACAGTTGATGTATCAAGGTCAGTAAAATCAGAAAGCATGCAGATTGCAGTTTACAAATCAAACCCACACTCAGAGCACTAAGCCATCCTATCTCTCAGTTCTGTTTCCTCATAAAGAAGACTAGGAAATTAATGAGTTTTATTTCTAACTTTTCATGCTTTTAATGCTTCTCTATGTTGAAGAAAAATATCCCATTCAAAGCTCAAGGAAAACAATTCATTGACAGATACAAGAGGCATCTACCCTCATTTCAACACACGTGACACCCTTTTAATGAAATTGTGCCAAGCTCTCACTGCTAGAAGGGGATGTTCTTTCATGCCTTCAGTAACAAAATAGCCGCAAATACTTCAGTTGGTTGAGGAAAAAAGTCCTTCTTTTCTAAAAAAGAAAACACACTTCTGAAATCAAATCTGTCATTTATACTTGTGTGAAAAAAGGAACAAAAGGTTAAGGTAAGAAAAAAATGATGGGAGAAGTTGGAACATGACCTGCTTGTCACTAATTTAGTAAACCAAGACAAAGCTTTGACTTCTAACAGAAGGTCTAATTTATCAAAATTTGAGAAGGGCTGGTTACTGAGGGCAAGCGCTACAGAAACTTGAGCTGTGCAAGGGCATTAAAGGGCCTGAAAGATCACTGCCAGTGGAAGAGCCAGTCCCCATTTTCTCTCAGCAAGCATTCCCACTCCCACACCACCAGCTCTGGTGACCTTCTGGTCGCAGAGTGAAGAGAAGCTGGGAATGCGACCTGGCCAGATAAGCCACTTCACCAAATGATCAGGTGCGCTGATGTCAGGGAGGAGCTGAGGTTCTGCATCCCAGACCTCAGTCACCTTTATTTGCATAGATTATTTTTTTAAAGCAGATTAGATATTGAGAATTAATGAGTTCACGCAACTATGCCGAGCAGCTGTCAGTGGACTGCCTGCCCCTGCCGCAAAGGTGTGCCCTGAAGCAGCATGCAGAGCAGTAACAGGCACGGCTGTGCCCAATGGCAAATACCTCTGGCAAGGGCTCGAGAGGCAGGTGACTCAAGCAGCTGGCACAGGAGACCCGGAGTGACTCCCTAAACCTCTCTGCCCCCTTTTAACACAGACACTGGGTATTTCCTCTCCGTTCACACTGCTCAGAACTGCTCCATCAGCTCAGCTCAGCCTTTTGCTTCCCCTTCCTGATCATCGCTTCCCACTCTGCTCCTAGAAGTTCCCAAGAAGCAGCTTTACCATCTTTAAACTACACCTGCAAATTTAGGAACATTTCAAAAGGAAGATCTGTACAAACAGATGCTTTAATTACCATGAAAAATTCAAAGGGGTTGAATCCCACTCCCCTTGCTACCAAACTTTACAACTCAGACAGAAGAAGGTACAAATATTTATAGATCTCTAAAGAAAAAAAGCACTAAACAATTTGTTCCCAAAATCTAACCACATTACCACCTGTATATTTTAGATATATACAAATATATACACACACACATACACATACATATATATGTATCTCCATAGAATTAAAAGAACATTGATATCTAGGAAGCTCCCAACGAGAATAAAAAGAGGAACAGGAGTGGTACTACACCAATTCTGATACACTGCCCATGTGAGATGTCCCTTTTTAAAAATATAATTTCAATATTTCAGTTTCATAACTGTTTGGTCATCAAGTCTTTCATTATAACTCAAATCTGAAAATTCAGAAGTAAGAAGCACTGGCTTACTAAACTGAGGGAGAAAAAACTCTACAGACAAAAGATAAAAATGTAGCTTCAAAGTGATGGTGTCCCATCATAGTGGGAACTGAGACATTTACTCTCGCACGAAGAAATAAGAGAGGACCCTTATGCAAGTTTGTGACATTTGCATTCAAGATACAAGCAAAGGCAGCTTAGTTTAAAACAAATGGATGCCTCAAATTCCACGTGGAAGAGTAGGATGGAAGATCAAGGGGAGGATCCATAATTTAAAAAAGGGCAAGAAATAATCACTTTGCCTGTAACTTGTTCCTTATTAAGATTGCCACTGTATTTTAAATTTTAAAGTATTTCTAGTTAGGTGATTCCTCAGATAATGCTAAAGTTTTCAAGAAAATACACATTCAGGTCACTAACATGTCATAGAGACTTTCACCATGTTCACATTGAAGAACAGGTCTGGTAACTCTTAAGCCTACAAAATCAGTATGTAGACTTTTGTTTTTATGCTAATGCTGCAAACCGGCTTTACCCAAAACTCCAGAGCAGATAATGGCACAAATTGTTTCCATCATAGTCAAATCATGGCACCTGAGGGAAGTAATATTCTTGAAGCTGCTTGTACCTCCTCAACAGTAAAAAAGAACAAAAAAAAAATCCATAACAAAACTACCTCAAAACTACAAATCTTTGGCCCAAAGGCCTATCCACTGCAGAATCACTGCAACCCCTTATTTACACAAGTACATACAGCCTTCTCAAGGGCGAGGCAGAAATAAGCCTTTGGATATGTTAATATTAATTGTTAAGACTGGAATGTATCTGAGGAGTTTTAGGATGTGAACTTTTGTTGGACAAAATATTTCATATTAATTACTACATCCTTTGAGAGACCCAAATGTGAACTAGCTCACAAATGGATCAAGTTTATCAGCATAACAGTAAAAATAACTGCAGTACTTTTAACCAAAGGGATCTTTAACAGTCTACTCTTAGTTGGAGTATTATAGTTAACTAAATTACACACATTGCTCAAATACAGGAGTACTTCAGAGCCTCAATAAATCAGAGCAGAATCCTGTAAACCTTTCAGGGAAATATAGTATTATCAGCCTTTACTTTTAGATGAATTCCATGGATTTTATTTTCAGTTTTTCTTTCATCATTCTCCACAACTTCTACTTTGGCCTTGTTTTTTTTTTTCCCATTTATTCTACATAAATATGTACACACTTATGCTTATCTATATATCAAAATAATACGCGATTGTAATCAAAGTTCAGTATTAGTGGTTTTTTAATTCCATTTAGTCTGGCACCTCCAACACTCTTGCCAAAATACACTAGTTTTTGGGTCTACAAACACTTGAAAAGGGCAATTAGAACTTCCAGGGGCAGCCATGAGATTTTGCTGAACATGCAGCATGCACAGCACCCGAAAAGGACAAGCCAACAGTCACGTATGGGGTTTACTTATTGACAGGAAGACAGTCAAAAAGCTAAACTCAACGGATGAAAAAGCGAACAGTCCTCTCTGAAGCTTATGAATATTCATTTCTGGGGAAAATCCTAACCATCTGAAATGATACTATTTCTTACTAATAAAATTATAGGACACTCAGTGACAGATAATTGGTTACATAAAGACAGTAAGGAGATAAGCGTCAAGTCTCTTCTTACTACTCTTGGGCATTAAAGCAATTGACACACGCAGGAGAGCCAGTTTCATTTTAGTGTGCCTGCAGTAACTGACTTAACCTGCACCCTCTGCCATGTTAGAATATTATGACAAACTACTCCAGCTGATGGTAGTTTTCAGTTATACCCCTTGTCATTCAGGTATATCTGAGCATAAATCAAACCGAGGCAGCAACACAGGGTTTGAAAATGCAGGAAGGGCCTGTGAGAGGGGTGACCCAGCTGGTGACTCAGCAGGACTTTCCCTGCCTCTTCCCCTGCAAGGGAGGGCAGGAAATTTCAAAAGAATGTGTTCATACCAAACACAGCCATGAGTTATGATTTAAAGCAAAGTCACATGCCCACAGATAGTAAGGCCAACAGATTAAACCTGGCAGTGAACCGGTAACACACACAAAACAAATTCCTTCTCCACAAAAAGCTGGACACCGCAACTCAGCGTCCTTCAGCGTTGCTGATGCTCGCTATTGAGCTCTGCCATTTAGTTCAGCATGGATGCTATAACGTAACTGTTTGGTTTTTAAGTATTCCTGCGCGTGTCTGCAAATAAGGGAGAACACATTTGTGGAACACGATCAATGAAAAGGACTCGAAACTTCAGCCCACACAGTAGCTGTTGGTAAATAAAAGTTCTGTATAACAACATATCCAGGACAGCCTATTCTTGGCAGAGAAACACCTACACTTGCTCTATCACTAACAAAATTCTCTGAAAATAACAGAGCAACTGCATAGCATTAGACTCCCAGAGGCCTGTCCAACCTGATAACCCTTCTCTAGTAAGGTCTGTGGAAGAGCACAAGAACAGGACACACATACAGTACATGCACTCCAATAACAAACTCTCAGCTCCTTATTTACAGCATAGATCTGCTGAGCCAAATATTGTGCCTTCATGTTTATCAAATGATGAGGTATTTTTCTGCACATCTCAGAGATCATCATCTTAACATGTGGTTCTGAGCTTACCACCTGATAATTTCCTGAATATCTTAAAAGAATTCAAGGAGTCAAAAAAACCCTCAAAACTTCTTGCACAATCACCTTCTTCATGCACACAGATCACTCACAATTTTAGAGGCTTTCACCATCTTTTGCCTTCCCTTGCCCCCTAAATCACTTGCCTCTGCTTTTCCAAGTGCTACTGCATTTTCTGAAGCCTGAGGAAGGGACACAGAGTTACGAAGCACTTGGAACACTGGCATAACATGCATACATACAGCAACATGATAATCTGGTTTGCTTTCTACTACTTCCATAAAAATTCCTATAATTTTCTTTCTTTGACTGTCATAGCACATTTTCAGGTAGCCATCTAACATCCAGACCCTGTTCCAAAGGTAAGAGTTTTACCTGCCTGGTGCTTCATTGCCGAGGTCATAGAATCATGAAATTGTTTTGGTTGAAAAAGACCTATACGATCATTGAGTACAACAATTAACTCAACACTCCTAAGTCCTACACCCCCATGCCTGAGTACCACATCAACACGTCTTTTAAATACCTCCATGGGTGGTGACTTCCCAGGGCAGCCTGTTGCAAAGCCTGACAACTCTTTCTGTAAAGAAATTTTTCCTAATATCTAATCTAAACCTCCCTAGACCACACCTTGACTCACACAACTTATGGCCAAGCAATTGAGGTTCCTGTTGTATTTCTAATTAGCTCTTCACACGTCTGCACTTGGCACTCAGCTTTGTGTATGTCAGCAGCAGCAGCAAACTCTGCCATCTGACTTTTCAGTCTTTTCCAGATCATTTATGAGTATTTTGGAGAGCACAAGCTCATAAGCTAAACACAGATGCCTCCACTCTGAAAACAAGCCCTACTCCTGCCCTCTGCTTTGCACCTTGGCCAATTACTCGGCCACAGCAGAAGTCCCCTTCCCACCTCATGGCCACCAAGCTCTTTCAAAAGCCTTTGGGGAAGCACATTTCAGAAGAGAACTTGAACAAACCAAGCACACTGACTGAATTTCCCAATGCTACGGTGGTTTTTACGAATCTATCAAGCTCCATTAAAGCTAGCAAGTCACTACTAAAAAGGTCTTAATAACCTTGCCTACTAGCTTTCAGCTATTAATCTGAACCAGCTGAATTGTCAATCACCAGCTCCATCTCCCAGCCAAATTAATTTGCAGTTTTGCACACAAAAAAGAAGTAACAAGCCCTAGAACCGACATGGCAATTTCTTTCAAGTTAAAAGCAAAATAACCTCACTTTCCTTCCAACATATCTAAAAACAAAACAGTAATTTGGTTAACCACAAGTATTACAGCTTTCCCATGATAAGGCTAGCTTTAAATCACTGAAAAATAATTACTAAGATGGCTTCTGTTGATTTAAACATACATAGTGATTTCCATTTCACTGACTACATTCATTTTGTTGATTCATTTTATACAAATAAAACCAAACCAGTCATTTCAGTAACTGTTCTTCAGTGAACAGTTTTCTGCCAACTGACATGAAGGGAAAACCACGGCACAGATCGGAGAGCTACAAATTCCGTACTCAGTCGTAAGAGCAGGGGTTTCGCACATCTGCATTTTTCCCCAGGGGGTGGGGAGGAGGTGAGTTT
Organism: Apaloderma vittatum; assembly: GCF_000703405.1. Lineage (NCBI taxonomy): Eukaryota > Metazoa > Chordata > Aves > Trogoniformes > Trogonidae > Apaloderma > Apaloderma vittatum. Next base: position 31,926 of record NW_009694870.1, read on the forward strand.
TCGTTGACTTCAACAGTATTTATTCCGTTCAAAGTTTTCAAGGGGGAAATACCTGCCTGTCAAGAGTTTCATTACTACACTCACATCTCAAACTAATTAGTTAATGGGAAGGTATGTTAACAATAACGTTTACCAAATAAAAACTTAACAGAAGTAGGCTAAGAGAGACACTACTTGGCTAGCTACAACTGTCTGAATTAACTTGAGTTATCATGTGGTTTTCCTCCAAGTATTCAGTTTCAGCACTTACCTTTGTTCAAGCTATTCCTCTGCAGTTCAGAACTTTGTAATAGGTTGCATCCTCATTTAAGGATTGAAACGTCTGTTTTTGCTCTTGACTGACTAAAGGGAAATGTATGTCCCAAGAACACTGAACAAGCCTGTCCATTCTACAAGTAAACCTTCTGCTCCCAAACCTCCTCACTGCCAAAAAACAGGTTTACTTGATGGTCAGACGAAAACACAGAATTAATGCTGGTGAAGAACACCACAGCTTTAGGGCACAGTTGATCTTCAGTCCTCCATTCCCACCACCCCCACCATCACCAATTATGAAAGATCCCAGTGACGCTGGGTTTTGTTCCTTTACTGTCTTAGAAGTCTTATGTTAGCATTTCTATAATCTTCTTTCATTTTTTTTTTCTGCTAATTGTGTTAGCTCTCATCTTCAAGGCAAAAAACACATCCTGTACTACCTTTTCTGATCCTGAAGTCTTTCCGTACTGATTTCTCCATGCTGTCATTACCCCCTTTCCAAATATCTGCTCGTTCTGTTTTGGGTTGTTTTTTTTTTTTTAATTTGGTCTTGAGTTCTCTCCTTTTTCATCCTGCTTACTGGCACAGCTGATAACACAAGAGGCATTGTCAAGAGCTGCTCTCTCAAGGAGCAATACACAACTCCACATGCAAGCAAGAACTGTAATTTAGGTTCTCCAAATAAAGCCTGTGCGAGGAGGTGAGGGGAGAGGAAGGGCCAACACAGGTAATAAAATTTCACACCAGTTTTGAGGGGGTCAGGAGAAAGACTGTCTTGAAGATATCCTTTGAACTTTCAAAAGGAGAGCTTCTTATGCCCTCCCAAAAAGACAGTGTCCTCCCCCTTGCCCAGCTTAGTCCCTCACCTTCCTCCCAGGGTGTCCCCACCGTAGAGCACCTCCAGTGCAACCCCCTACTCTCTTCCAGGGGGAATGTTGAAGCCTCTCCCAGCTGCTGAGCTGCTCCATCTACCACTCCTTGTCAGCTGCCTCTCTGCGGCGCATACATCTGATTCCCAGACCCACCTCACGCTGTGCGGAGCGGCTCACAGAAGCAGCCGGCAGGCAGCAGCGGAGGCGACTGCTGAGCAGCTGCTCGCCGCACAGGCCCCGGACACTGGCTAGGACAGCTGTTTTTATGATTTATTAAGCTTAGTGTAGCATCATATCATGACGACTGCATTCCAACAATTGTGTCCAAATATTTACGGGCAGAGCTACTTGGCATTAACTACTGATGGTTTAAAAAAGAAAATAAAATTAAACTTCCAATATCTTGATGACTCTATTCATTTGGTACCAAAACCTTTTGAAAGACGATTGAGAGCCAGAGGCAAGCATTGGGAAACGTGAAGATCTCAAAAGGCACTTTTTCACCTGGAGTTTACTGTATTAGCATATAGTCAAACCTGCTAAGCTACAGAGGATCAAGATGTTTCATCGCTTTTAGCTTTTAACTGAAAAGTGATGTGGAAGCAATAAATTTTCATCAAAATCCAGCAGACCAGAGACTCAGTGAAATAAAACTTCCATCCTATTTAAGATTTCATTTAAGCCTCAGAAGATCTGATTTCAGACTATGATTCACATCTGATGTCTTCTTGCATAAACTGTTGCCCCATCACTTCTCAGTTGCATTACTTAGTGTTGAAGTTCATCCCGGAAAATCTTTTCACGCGTGGAAATCTTTTGATATGTGAAAATTTCAGCTTTAACTTCAACCCACAAAACACTCACTTATGATTTAAAGAAAACCCTTGGCTTGGCCAAATCAAATGCATTATAACACACACTTTTCTCCAGATTGCAAATACAAAAATTAATAGTTTAAATGGCAATTCTCACATGTTTTCCATTTTCCCCTCAAAGGAATCACCACAGTAAAAAAAAACAAAAAAGCAGGCATGCAGCTCGTCCTGTCGCTATATCACATTTTGGCCTATCCATAACGCTATCCTGGGAAGATTACTGTAAGGACATTAGCAAGCTACCTGAATCTCATTTTCACTTCAGCAGCTGCACACCAAGAAAGCCCCGTAAACAGTAACAAATAGGGGAGTCAAATAGGAGCAACTATTTTGAAACCACAGATCTTGTGTATCCTGAAACGCGCTTACAGTTCATTTGAAACATTTTCTGCTCGTTGGAAGTAGCTTACCTGAAGGACAGGCACTTTTTGTGGTGTGTTTTGTGGTGACTGGTGAAGCTGTGCCCAAGGCTGATGATGAGGATGCGGGGGTGGTGAAGACTGATGATGTATCCCTGGATGAGGCTGCATGGGAGGACAGGTCGGCATTTGCTGTTGAAAAGACTGCTGCTGACCAGGAAGCTGCTGGCCAGATATTAGTCGCTCTTGTATTGCTTGTGGATCCGTGAGGCCAACACCTGGACAACCATTTGGTCTCATGTGCCCACCCATCTCCCGTGGTGTCGAAGACATACCCATAAACGGACGATTCTGCTGCATGTTTCGGGGGCCCATATTCCTTTGTCCAATTCCCATGGCACCAGGGGGTTGGTGTGACGGCTGAGGGTGGGGTATATTTGGATAACTGCCAACTTCCATTGGTATTCCAGCACTGCCAGGTCTAACCTGTGGAGGAGGTGTACCTGCTGGATTACTCATTGCTTTCATAGGTGACATGGGAGGTGGAGAGGCATAAGTTCCCTGAGGCTGTGAAGGGTGCATAGTTTGCGTGTTCATTTGGTTAAGTGAGCCACTAGGGTGGATGGGTTGCTGGTGCATTAGTCCTTGACCACTGTTTGATGGAAATCCGACAGCATTTGGGTATCTTGGTACAGATTGATTCATTGGAGTGTTATTTGTAAGGCCTAAATTCTGATTCATCCCTGTATTATTAACTAATCCCTGATTAAGGTTACTGTAAGGATATCGAGAATACTGCCCTGAGTTGTTTATAGTAGGTGAGGGTACCGTCTGGCTCCGAGAACTAAAATTAAGTGTTTGCGGCCTAACAGCACCCTGCTGGGGAGGATTAGGGGAGAATCTGGGACTGTGGGCTACTGATTCTCCATGGAGAGCAGTGGGGGGATGGTGGTGAAATTGCTGGACTGAGTGTCGCAAAGAAGGTGCCATACTGGGATTCTGCTGGGGCACATGAGACAAGTGGCCGGGTCCTGAGGTGGCGATGAAAGGGTTTCCCTGATTGAGGCCTTCCTGGCCTTGAGAAAACTGGTTCATCCTCTGCTGTTGTGGCTGACCGTGCTGCTGCATCGAAAAATCCCCACGAGCCATGTAGTTTCCCATCTGCTGCATGTGCTGAGGATGGCCCTGCCCGGGGGGTCCGGAGGGTGCCTGTGGTGGCTGCGTGGGTTGTGGCTGCTGCTGCTGTTGCTGCTGGTAGGGTGCTCTGACCTGGTCTGGCACTTGAACCGCCCGGGGGCCCCACATGGAGCCACTGTCTACGAAGGGTTGCCCGTGTCTTTCGTTCTGCATGCTGGGGTAGACGCCCATCTGACCGCCGGCACCACTGCCGTGAGGAACCTGAGGAACTGGAGGGTTGTGATACTGCGAGTGAGGAGACGCTATACCGTTCCCAGGGGCGCTGCTTATCATCCTGTTCGGCTGATCCATCAGGTGCATCTTCTGCTGTTCGTATTGATTATAGTGATCAAAATGGGTCAGCTTGGCCTGATTTTGATTTGCAGGGGGATGATGAAGAGATGACTGTAAAGAGGGAAATCCTTGATCCATGGGCATTTGCTGCCCCATAGGATTTACTGTATTTTCAGGATATCCACACTCTCCAAGACCTTCCAACCCTTCACTGAAAATATTCCCATCTTCTCCAAACAGACTCATCATTCCTGGATCTGCCATCTTTTTTCAGCACACAGCTCCTCAGAGCTACAACTAGAATGCTAGTCTGTGCTTCACCTCAGCGAGGTGTTTTGTCCTCAAAGCCTTTAATCCTCAACTAATCTCCTTCATGTCATTCCATATTTCCTTAATTCTTTTGGACCACGCAGTGTCAGGCAAAGTCTGGTTACTGCTCCTAGAAAAAGAGGGGGAAGGGGGAGAAAGAGAAGAAGATATTGAAATAAGTAACATCAGGTAACATATTTAAAAAACCCAAACACATGCTTGACTTTTTTAGACAATGCTAGCTAGTTTCAGCCCCCGAAATACATCTTAAAAAAAATAATCTACTTCACTTTACGAAGCATTCATTAGGCTTTATCAGAAGCTTTATTATGATAGAGTTAGGAAGCAAGCAAAACACTAGCCTTAACCTTAAATTAATCCATTCACTACACTTCCTAGTGCTCCTTTCTTGCGTGGAACAGAACAAAAGAACATAACACGCAGCAGCAGCAGCTGCCACAGCAGGTAGGCAGATGTATGAATGTAGCCAAGCAGCCCATCTGCCGAACTAAAGCCCTGAAAACGCTCTAGTTACCAACAGCATGTCCTTAACCTTATTCCCTTGAGCTGCGTAATCAGATGAGCAAGCAGAAGCACCGAGGCCTGCGACAGACTGAAGGTAGTTATACGGAGAACAGATTTTTCAAACGCACACAGAGATGACCCTCTAAAACGTACTGAACTCCAGATTTAGCACTTAGGAAGGAAAAAAAAATCATTTGTTTTTTAACACACAATTTATCTTAATTTCATGAAGTTAAAAACTGAAAGACATAATGCTTCTTCCCATTTAAGCAATACTCAGTTTGTGTAAGAAAACTAAATTCAAAAGCTTCTTTCTACAACAGGGCAGATTTCTCAATCCATACCCTAATTTTTCTCATGATGATAACACGGAACATTTTCTTTGGAGTTCATTATTCATCTGCAAGCAATCTTGCTACTAACTGCAACTACAGCACTTTAGAAGACCACACCAAAATTTTGTTCCCACTAGGACTATCATCTTGAAAACTCACTCAGAAGCATTAGTAATGGTAAAAGAATTTAAATAACAGAATGCTAACCTAACCAGGTAGACACATGGGCTTCGGTAGGAGGGGGGGGAAAGCAGTAACAGAGTAGGTTCAGAAAAGTTCCTGCTAAGTTTTTTCACAGGGAAGGTTGGCATGTTCTGAAATGCGTCTCCTGTGTTCTCCATGCAACAACTCAGGAGATTTTATTTGGGTCTGCTTACTAGTTTATCTTTCCTTTTTAAGACTAGTTTTAAATGCAACATCTTCTACCTCAAAATAAATTTCAAGACAATAGTTAAGGAAGCCCATCTATATAGCAAATAACTATTTTTGCATCTTTGTTGTTGTCGACAGTTGTAATTTATTAGTTACTGTACTTGCCCATATCAGCATGCCCTTAATCAGTGACCAAAGGAAAGAGGATTTACAAATTTGTACATTTGCATTTTGCTGCAGAGCAGGGACACTTTCAGTCACTTTGGATGCAAAATGCCAGGGCAAGTTATTTTAACTGAAGGCAATTTGTCCCAGACAAGTTTTAGGGAGAAAATATCAGCCCATTTATTACACTTCTGGTAGCCATTGTCAAGAGGACCTTCTACAGCATAAAGCAGAGGGCAAGAGGGAAAGCACAAGCATTTATCACTCCTCTTAAAATAGCATTTGAATGTCACCTTTAAAACCACACTCTTAAATCTCTTCAGTGCTAGGCTAGGATATTAACACTTATATTTCTAAATCACTTGGGGGTAAATTCATACGAGCCATCTTCATAGCTATAACATGTATTTCTTTTTATTTCATTTTCTTTATTAAGCAGAAGCCACCTGTAATATTTACCACCTCGACTGATGTCTTAAAGCACAGCGTAAGGAAGTTCCAACAACAAGGCGAGAAAGAGCCTCCTTCACCAGAACAAGATTTCGGTACTAGACTGCTCTACAGCACCCACTCTGCAGTGGTGAAGATCCCTCCAGTGATTTAGGACTGCTCAAGGACTTTCCATGCTGCGGATGCACGCTGCCACAAGGAGCTGTCAAAACTGGACATGAGCGTGCACTGACAGTCTCCATCTGATGGAACAGTCTCTTTGCTTGGAAATGCCAGAAAGCCCAGTGCACAGACACCGTTACCTCCCAGCCACTGACACCTGTGTAATATCAAACTTGAGCCAAGGAGAGGACCTCACCTTATCAGCTACCCTCTTTACAGCCACAGAATTATCAACAGGTAAGAATTTTCACTGATCTTAATAAGCAATATCATACCCACTAAAAGATCCATTTCTGAAGACAAGCAGGCTCTACTCTCCTGAAGCACTAATGAAACTTTGCGGTAAAAATAACTGAAACATAGGAGGTTCCACAAAAATATTTGCAAAAACTTTTTCACTATGAAAAACCCAGGGAGGTTGTGGAGTCTCCTTCTCTGGAGACATTCAAAACCTGCCTGGATGAGTTCCTGTGTGACCTACTGTAGGTGATCCTGCTCTGGTAGGGGGGCTGGACTAGATGATCTTTTGAGGTCCCTTCCAAACCCTGACATTCTGTGATTCTGTGAAACCTACATGGAATAATTTTCTCTGCTATCTGTTTCAGACAAGCTAACAGAGCAGCTTCAGCAACAAAGTTAAAAGCATCAAACACAAGTCTGAATCGTACTGTTTCTGTTAGTGTTTTTCAGCTGACAGGCTTCCAGTAAAATTCAGGCCAGAGTCAGACACCGTAAGAGTCAAGATCGGCTCTCGCCAAACCTTCTTCTACTATCCCAAGTAAAAGTCACACCTCTGATGTGATGTATGGCTAACAGCACACATGCTGAAGAATGAAATACAGTAGTAGCTACAGCCTATCAAAATGAATTAACCAACATTTTGATAAGAAAACAGTGAATACTGAAATTACCTGGTAAGTTATCAACCTTCTACACTAACAGAAGTCTTCTAGAAAGTTAAGCAAGTCATTAGGCCCGCAGAGCCTTATTTTCAGTTGCAATAATTTCTTTGCTTCTTTCACTGCAAGCAATGTATTTTCTCTGTTTAAATCCTCAAGGCTGGTCCAAAAAAAAAAAGGAAAAAAATAAAGAAAGAGCCCACACACAAACCAACATACCTGCATCAAGCAATAATTCTAGTTAAAATATTCACTGAGTTCCACTGTTGACTTGTTGACTATGTCTGCCCACTAAAGCAGACATACTAACCAGCAAGACTGACCATGAGAAACTCAGCTTAAAGTCTTTTTTTAATTAAATAGTTTAACAATATGAGTTTGTGCACCACTTTCTCTACTATCCTGTAAGTTAAAATCAACAAACATTCATGAAAGTGTAACTATTTTGCAGGTACAAAGGAGAGAATATCTGAATCCTTAGAAAAGCAGATTGCTGAATGAAAGTGTGAATGGGTAAAGAGAGAGTGAACTTTTTTTAAAAAAAATCATCTTAAAAAACCCTATACAGGTTCTGCTACAAAATTCTGTAGCTCTGCTGTTCCTGAACATAAAAGATTGCACTAATAAGACCGAAGAGTAAACGAGTATGTTTCCTTAAGGCTGCCCAGACAGCCCATTTCTGTTGAAAGCAATGATATGATCCCAACTATCAGGACACAGTCAATTGCTTAACAACCCTGTTGTCTCAACAGACAAAGCTTACATTTACTCCAGCCTGCAACATTCCACTCCTAAACAGCTAGATCTCAAATTTGAAGTAGTAGTTAACCATTGCTCAACTTAGTATTTCAGAGTTACATGGACTCAGCTTCCCACTTTTATGAGTGGAACTAAACTGGCTGCTGCATACGTATAACCCGATCTAGGGCTGCAAACACAAAAACCTGAACTTCATTAGTCTTGCTTCTGAAGCAGCAGATCCAAACAGTTAAGACATTCTGCCGTTCAGAAGTACTTGTTGCAAATCAACAAGTTCCTCAATTCAGCTATTGGTCCTTTTATACTAGGAATTTGGCAGCATTTCTTGATGGCCATACACTAAGTAGACTGAACAAACAGAATGTGAGAAGGCAGCTAATATTGACAGGTTCAAGCTTTGAAGTGAGATGTGTCATGCAGAGTTGATATTTTTGCTGCTATCAGTTGATATCTCGGACAAAACTCTTAAGTACTTGCCAGACACACATAAATCAGTTACTCATATAGTGGAACTATGCAGCTACAACACAATACAATAAAAATTACAAATACTGTGCTATTTTGAAGAATCAGACTAAGACAACCTCTCACACTAAAACACAAAGGCGTGCCAAAGGTCATTTTGAGACTGGAGCCTCAAAACATAGGATTAAACATCAGGCTACTAAATCTGCATTTAAACATTACGTATTTAAACTGCTTTTCAAAACTGCTAAGCTCCTACTGGCTGTTAGGGGTAGTAATTTAAGCATTTGCCACATGGAAGCAGATGACACAAATGACAGCAATTAAAGTCACATTCTTATCTTATGAGCAAAGTTGAGGAAAACATTCACCAAAAACTCCGTAAACACATGTAACACCCTGACAGTGTAGAAAAAGTCAGGCCAAGACATTCAAATCGGGGAAGATGGCTGATCAGACTTCTACCTTTCAGCTCATGTACCTACTGAGCAAACAGTGTCGCTGATGCCAAGGCAGTTATGCAAGTGCCTGACCGCATCCGTGGGAAGCACGCCTAGTCTCTTGTGTGTTTAATGCTCGGTTCTCAGTGCTGTCACAGACAACTCTTCATGCACGGTATGTTCCCCCTGCATATAGATTAGCCAAAATAGAAGACGATCTGTAACGTGATTGCAACATGATTTCTGACGGTAACTTCCAAAATTTGCTTATCTGAATGCCTGAAGGCAATTTTTTCCCCCTCTTCATGTAGAACTGTTTCCTAGTATACATTTCACACAATATAGCTGTGTTAAAAATTAAGTCCCTGTAGTTCATAACAGGTCACAGGATAGCAGGAATTTTATCCCTCCCTCACCCTGGGAAAAGGAGACATGACTTGCAAGGGCGAAAAGAATGACCTCGCGCTTTAGGAATATTCTGCCTTCAGTGGGAAGGGGCAGCAAATACAGTATAAACATTCATGAAAAGTTTAATTTCACATCTATCTTAGTAAAGTTCAGTTAGTTCTTTACAAAAACACATCTTTACAGAAACAGACTGGCAAATTTAAGGCAATCGGTATCCGGGAGAAGAAATGAGGGGGGGGTGGAGGAGGTGGAGGGGAGGGAAAATTCACATGCTTTTCCTTAGAAGTCACAGTTTTTGCATAAGTGCAGTCACCTAAATATCATGAATGCTGTTCAATAACATCTTTTGGGCAAGAAATCCATGAAATCGTACATTTCCCATACCACAGTTAATCAGAAGCCAGATTGTATTTTATTTCCTTAATGCACGATGTACTTTGGCAAAGAATCGGCTTTTACAGAGGCAACTGAGGGCACAACAGCCTTCGAATATTTGGCAGCTTGTTGCTGTCAAGCAGCTGATGCAGGAATGACCAGCTAGAGTTCAGCCTGTGCCACACATTTGGAAACAATATCCTACGTCATTCAAGTTCACAGGACCTCCAATGCCAGACCACAACAGCAGTGCTCTGATGCAAACCCACCAAGCCTCACTGTTACATCATATGCTCCCACTGTGAATGACCACAGGAGTTCATCGTACCAGTTGGACTGCAACTCTTTTCCTAACGTGGGGCACTGCTAATTTTAAAGTCAAGCACCTATGGCATTAAACAAAAAACATCATCATGTCTTTTAATTTCCAGTCCAGAAGAAAAAGGGGCAAGTTTATAGCCGTTTATTATAAGTACGTACTGGGAGGGTTTTAATGAGGTAACCAAAGGAAATAAATAAATAAATAAATAAATGGTTTTTATGTTTAAGTATGTTACAAACATGGGGCGTGAGGGGAGGGGACAAGCCTGAGCCAGAAACACTTCAGGTTGAATGTTCTGTAGCCTGGAATTTTAAGAGGCCTTTTTTGGTCATACGACCACCCTCTCTCCCAGCAGAAGTTTAAAATACAGATGTGAGGTGGAGGAAAAGGAGATGGTGGCGGTTTATCTAAAAATAGTCCCAGATAAGCAAGAGAAACAATTGCAGTCACAAAAAAACATTTCAGGAACGCTCTTTAAAAAATAAAAAATTGATAGCAGTGTTACCTTGCAAATACCTCCACTGAGAGGGCACAGCAACACGTTTAATGTAAGCCTGGATGGGGCTGGAAGATGAGAAAGCTCGGCCCGTGTCACCCTAGATGGGCACAGCCCTGAGGGGGAACAAAAAGCCGAGGCACGGCCGGGGAGGGGGAGGCGGTGGTAGCGTCAGGGGGAAAAGACTTACATCGCTGCCATCAGTCACCAAGAAATCTCCCAGCAATTACGTTCTCTTATAAAGCTGACACTAAACCGGCCCAGGGACTCGAGAGGTGGGGGCCAGCGATGACCCGCTGAGGCGCTGAAAAAACACCTCGCACAACTGATTACTCTTGTTAAGGGCCGTGCTTTTTGTGCACCTACTGCAGTTGTCACTGATTAACCAACTGATCTAGCAATTTCCTACATTCTTTTGCATTTAAAAAGGATCTGAGAGGCCGAGAGTCATCCCCTTTCATATTCCGAGGGGGAGGGGGGTGGTGAGGCTGCACCCTGTCCGGCTGGCTGTGGAGGGGCCCCGCTCCAGCGCGCCTCCTCCTCCCCCAGCCCAGGCCCGCAGCTGAAAATAATTTATCTGTTCGCTCTGCCGGGCTCCCGGCATATGCGATTGGGAGGGAAATGTATCCATCATGGATAAACTTGAGCACAAAGACAAGCCGGGTGTCACAGGATACGAAAGGGCAGAGGTCACCGCAACAGCAGCGAGCAGCAGGGCTTGCGCAGGAGGCCAGGCCCTGCCATGGCCGCCATCGCTGCTTCCAGGGCCACGGCCTGGCCGGCCCCACCAGCCAACAAAGGCACAGTCCCCAGCCTCCTCCCCCCAAAAAACCAACCACAACGTGGTACACAACAACATCATTGGAGAGGTGAGGAAGCTCTCAAGTCAAACCTAGGCTTTTTCTCTCCTTTTTGCCAAGAGTAGCTCGCAGGCGTGTTTACACCCGGAAAGCTGGGAATTGTAAAAATTCACGAGGTGGATACTCAAAACGTTTCCCAGGGTTTGTGAACATACGATTTTCACTGAAATATATTTTTTTAATCATGGGCGGGTTTTAAGACTTAATAGTATCCCAAAAGGCTATTTCCAGCTATAGAATTATGAGTGCTTTGAAGTAGCCAGGCGCTGTATTTTATTTTACCTGTTACAAGGCCAATACAATCATCCTTCATTCATAGTTTATGAAGTCTGAAAAAACACTTGATGAAATTACAGTCTGCCGATACCACACATGGTATATTTGTCCACATATATTCTATAATCATTTCAATTTATGACTTGTACTTAAGAGTCATTTTCCTGTACATGTGTTCTTCATAAATACCGGTAGATCACAGGCTGCGCTTGTACAGGAACCACATATCCACACTCATTTCTGTGAAGATAAATACACCTTATACATCCAAAGTGAAAAGCCAGGAGTTTTCACAGAACTAGAGAGAACATATTTCAGGACTGTGGAACAAAATGGTAGTTCTCCCTTATGGCCTTTACATGTGGCAACATGAATCATCCTACATCTGAACTTAACCTCTCACTCAGCTTCCAGTATTGATGATAATTTTTGCCCAATATACTTGAGCCTACTGTCTTGAACCTTTGAGCAAAGAAGAAAAAAAATCACAACACATAGTACATTGGCAAAGGATTACCAATTATCTCAAGAAAAAACCAAAAACAACATCCATGTTTTATAAAGTATTTTGAATGAAATCACACATGATCTATTGGATTTTACAAATCTTAACTTTATTAAAAAAAGACCTGTAGTACCAGGAGTAATTATGTATTTTACCATATGCAATAGACTATTTAAAATAAGTGTTAAATTATTTCACTAACTTAAAAGTCCCCTTAAAAGGGTTGGGGAGGGAGGGATGTAGAAAAAGACAGTGCGCTGCAAGGCACAACACTATAGACTTCAGGAACCTTCATTTACTGCCTGAGCCCTCCAGTAGGTCCAGTAATATCCCACAGAATAAGGGGGACAGCTGAGATAAAGAACAGATACCAAATAAGACCATCTACAACTATTGTTTATTGGACTACTTGAGGTTTTTGTTGTTTTAACAGAATTAAGATAGGCATTTTTAACATCCTGTTGTGTGGTTTTTTGAAAAAGGATATGCAAAAAACCGCTTTGTTCCTCTCCACCTATGGAACAGAAGCAGGCTTTTGCATGGACAAATGACATCGGATATTTTGGGGTTTTAACACAATGCCTGGCTCACAGGGATCACCTGTGCTTCTTCAGACCACAACATAAATTACTATATTGAGCTGTTCCCTACAACAGAGAATGCCAAAAGGAAAAGAGTTCGGAGCTCTCAACAGCTCCCAATGCATACGAGTTAAGATATTTAAGAGTAAACCAAGCGCCGCGTTCAAGTTCACATAGACATGGAAAAAACCATGCCTACACGGTATAAGCAATGGTGCCGAAAATCTTAAATTGGAATGAGGACTGTCAGATGAGTGCAACCCTCAAAACACAGCATGGCTTTTCTTTCGAGGCAGGACTGAGCTAGAATGCTTATCCTCTGTAAAAGCAGAGGAGATTGAAGAGAACCAGATTTTCCTGTGCAAAACTGTACTGGGCCTCCAGCTTTCTCTTCCCAAAGAAGAAAACTGGGGTGCTTTGAAGCGTGCTGCTTAATTGATACGCACTTCTAAAATCACTCCAATGCAGTTCTGTTCAAACAAACAAAAAAAGCATTCCAGGGACAAAATATCACCCAAAGTTTTAGAACTATGCAGTCTCACTCCCCTTCTCAACAAGATTTTGAAGAACTTGGAAGCAGTCTGCAAGTCAAAGATAATTACTGACCCAGTACCCAGAGCCACAGTAATTCAAGCTATTGCAAGTAGCAGAAGCAGCTGACATCTACCACAAAATCTTTTCTGCCCAACAGGAAAGTTCTTGAGCTAATTTCAATTCTCCACAAGCTTTCAGAGATTGATGATGAACATACAAGAGCAGTACTGCATTCATGGATAGGATGTGAAAGAAAATTTTTACTCATCTGAAAAGAAACTTTGAAAATGGTTCCATTTCATGGTAGGTGGCTCTACCTTCTTTCAAGAAGCAGAGCTAGCACAGAAAGCACTATCTTCATTGTTCCTAGTGATTCACATTTCATTTAAATTTACCTTTCATGTGTATCAATTTTGCTGCAGCATCTACAGAGGACTAGGAAGTATCCAAATCCTTTTAAATAAACAAACAAAAACCAAAATGAAATTACACATTCCCATATTGCCCTCTCAAACCAAAAATTTATTTCTACTCAATAGAAAACTGTGAGTTTAAAATTTAGTGTAGAGGTTTCCTGTGTTTTGCTTTTGTATTTTTAAGCAGGAGAAGTAAGCAAATTAAAGGAAGCTGCAGGCTGATTAGAAGATTAGAGTACTATTTTACAAGTGTGACAAATAGTAAACTTTATTTTTATAGAATCATAGAGTGGTTTGGGTTGGAAGGGACCTTTGAAGATCATCTAGGAGTTTGGAGTTGCAAGCTAAACTGGACTAGCAATTTCTTTATTTTATGTTTGGGAACACCTGAAAAAGTGAAAGGCTGACCCATAAAATGCCTCATAAAAAACCAACAAGTAAAAATACTTATGCAGCAAAGATCCCAGTACAACAGAATTAAAGACTCTTAATCAGATAGCATATAAAGACTGCTACCACACAAATTTGTCTAACCAGTCAAGTTTGGAGCCATTTCACTTAGATTATTCTGAGTCCAGTGTCAGAATAAGTCCTACAACAGCTAATGTATTACCTGTTCTAAAGTGCAATGCAGAAACACTGCTAGGAAAAATCTTTATTCAATAAATTTTCCTTCAAACCTTCTAGTCAATGGTGAATACACTCAAACAGCTAAAATTGTATTCCTTCACTTAAAAACTACATAGAAAGAAAAACTGTAACAGGTACAAAGAACTTTGAAGTTCCAGTTCTAAACAATTCCAAATGTATCTCTACAAAAATAATTCAGAATAAAATAGCCATCAAAAGACTGAAAGTATGAATTCCTACACCGTGTTTTACTTAAGCAAAGAGGATCTGTTGGAGCATGTTCAGAGGAGGGCCACAAGGATGATCCAGGGGCTGGAGCACCTCTGCTACGAGGACAGGCTGCGGGAGCTGGGATTGTTCAGTCTGGAAAAGAGAAGACTTCGAGGGGACCTAATAGCTGCCTTCCAATACCTGAAGAGAACCTACAGGAAGGCTGAGGAGGGACTTTTTACAAGAGTGTCCACTGATAGGACAAGGGGAAATGGGTTTAAGTTGAAGGAGAACAGATTTAGATTGGACCTTAGGAAGAAATTCTTCAGTACGAGGGCGGCAAGACTTTGGAATAAATTGCCCAGAGACATTGTGGCTGCCCTCTCCCTGGAGGTGTTCAAGGCCAAGTTGGATGGAGCCTTGAGTATCATGATTTAGTTGAGAGGCGTCCCTGCCCATGACAGGGAGGTTGGACTAGATGATCTCTAAGGTCCCTTCCAGCCTAGGCCATTCTATGATATGATTCTATGATCTTCAGAACTATTCTGATGGCCTTTCTAAGTTAGCATGCAAAGATCTACATCACCTGAACCAAGTAATACAGTGTACCCGAGGAAAAAAAAAAAACAAAAAACGACAAAAACATGGGTGAGGCTCCTCTAGAGATCAAGTGATTTAGGAATCACAGGAATTAGATGAAATGCTTATGCTGTATAAGCAACTTTTATTTGTACCTAGAGCTGAGACTCAGGTAACTGTTTAAATTAATGATACTTGCAAAGCAACAGAATCTAAGTCCTTATCCCAGTGATTATATATACTATATAAAAAGTTATGAAAGTTAAAAGTACCGAAAGCACTTGAAATGGATGACAAACTGCCTGCTGCCACTGATAAAACCTCTACCATGAGCTTTCCTGACCAACTTTTTACAGTAACTTCTAAGTTACTGTACCTGATCACAAAGCATCATCCAAAAATCTGAAACACATTAAGATCAGGATTCTTCCTTTCCTACCCTCCTCAGCACCTGAAATTCACGTACCTCTGTGTTTTCAGACAACACTGATCCCTGAACTTAAGTCTTGAAATAAAAGCAAGATAACAGATCACTTAAGAAAGTGCGTATTTTGTCCTTGGCTTTAAAGCAAAGAAAGCAATGAAACATCTCACCTCAGTAACAGCCAGTCATCACAGAATGCCAGGAGTTGTTGGAAGGGACACCTGAAAAGACCATCCAGTCCAGCCCCCCTGCCAGAGCAGGATCACCTACAGTAGATAGCACAGGAATGCATCCAGGCGGGTTTTGAATGTCTCCAGAGAAGGAAACTCCACAACCTCCCTGGGCAGCCTGTGCCAGTGCTCTGTCACCCTCACAGGGAAAAAGTTTTACTAATATTTTTGTGGAACCACCTATGCTCTAGCTTGCAACCGTTGTCCCTTCTCCTATCACTGGACATCACTGAAAAGAGCCT
>NW_009694871.1:0-4791 GCF_000703405.1 Apaloderma vittatum
GAGGGCATTTGACATTGGCTACCCAGAGGGATGGAGGTTTGCAGAGTGAGCAGCCAGCTTGTTACAGCAGGATGTCTTGTCAAGCCCTGGCCCAGATGCAGGATAAGAACTGAGTGCAGTTGGTCAACTCAAGACCAGTAAACACCTCTGCCACCCAGAGGTAACCTGTGGCTCCTGAGTTTACTTACTAAACGCTAATACCTAACGAGACTGGTGCTTTCACAGCAGCTCACTGCACAGCGGGTTCCTCGATTCTCCAATGATTTGTTCATCTTTTCCACACATTTCCCAGGTTTTGGTTCTCAGGACGGTGACTGCTGGAGTTGGACATGGTCTCCCAGTAAATCTGCTGCTGATATTACACTGGGCTGCTGCCAAGCTGCATACGTGTTTGCCGTATTTATTACTACATCTAAGTTGAAGAAAGGAGAGATTTGGAGCACCAGCGAGCCACGATGACCAGAGCTCGGCTCCCAGTCAAGCGGTGGCCTGTGACACCTGACTTCAGTCCCTATAACGTGAGATCTGTCACTGCCTGTACACTCTTCTCATTTCTATCAGGTGGGCAATAGTCTTCCAAGTCACTAGAGCTGCTGCAATGACCTGGGGAAAGCTTTCACTGCTTATTGGAGTGAAAAACTAGACTGTGAGCATCCCCAGCGATGCCCACGCCATGCAGGAGCCGTCCTCCAGCCGTTCTGCAACCCGGCCACGGTAATAAGGAACAGCCACTGTGTCCGTGGGGGAGCTCAGCAGGAGGAGGAGGCAAGAATTTTTGCTTTCCGGAGAGGAGATGATTTATGAAACACTCACCCAGGAGAAGTTTGCAACTGCAGCAGCCCGGTCACCACAACAGAGAGGTCAGCGGCGAGGCAGACGGTCTGCCTTCGGGTAGTCACACCAACACCCTCCCCAAAAACCCAGTCAGGGAGGGGGAAACATGTGAATTAGACTCCTCTAACAAGGAGGGTTTCAACCCCATTATCACTGTGACAACGAGCTTGCAGTCTCATCGTGACAGTATATGGTGGATACGTGCCCCTGCCACAGAATTTACTATTTATGGGGTTGCAGCCGGCGATATTTCCCAACAGGGCTCTAACACCACTTTTGGGATGCTCCAGTGTTACAATTGAGAAGCGTTATGATAGAAGGAGAGAGGCAGAGATGCATAAAAAAACCAACATCTCGTTATTTCTAGCTCCAGCTGAGGTTTGCAGAGAGGAGGCAGAGTCCGGAGCGGTGTCCAGGGACAGTCCAGCCCCGAGGTGTGTCCTGCGGGCGCTGCCTCCTGCCGCGCTCTTGCACCACGGCAGCATCATAAATGGAGCAGATTTAATTAAAAGCAGGAAACTTCAGCATTATTCATGACACATACATAGCACCATAAATTCACTGTGGTGGCTACAAGACTCTGATTCATTATATCGTGCAATATTAAAAAAAAAAAATTAAAAAAAGGGAGGAGGGTGGAAAGAATGTGTCACACTCCATAAGAACATAAATATTCAAGTAGGGAGACTGCGGACACTTAAATCCCATTGAAACTGGTCTCACTTCAAGAGATCGCCCCGGACGGTTATATTTCAATTTAGCTCCGTTCCCTGCCTTGCTTTGGAAAAACACACGGGCATTTTTGCAACGGAGCATTTTATTTATGCATTTTAAATATTTCATAATCTAGAAAAATGAAATAAAGCCGACGGAAACCTCCCTCCCTCCCCCTCTGCTCATTGCAATGTATTAAAATGTATGTTTACCCAACGGGGGGCCCGTGTGTTTTCCCAGCTAATAAGTCATTTTAAATTAAAACTGGTAAAAAGCAAAAGAGCTTATGGTGATTCTTCCCTTTCCCATATATTGGCTGGGTCTTGCGCTGCAGAAGGGTTGTTAGTCATCCAGAGGAGAAAGCCCCCAGGAACCGTGTACCCACGCCTACAGAAGAAGGTGGCCAGGTGACCTCACCGCGGGTTGGAAAGGGTCATCTGGGGTCTTGCGAGACGAAGGAAGACCCAAGTCCCATGGTGTGCACCACAGAGAGACGCCACAGGCTCCTCCCTACTTCCCCTTGCGGGGGTAGTTCAGGCACCCCCATCCATGCTCGGCTTGGGAGAGGATGAGACACGACCTAGAGGAGTCTCTTTGCCTCCAGTGATGACTTCAGTCCCTGGCTCAGAGGCTGATTTCACCACATTCTTCAGATGTGCCCTTGCTCTGCGAGCATCGCTGTGCCCCTGCCTCTGGGTTGAAGCACCTCTCCAAGCACATGTTGGACCTTGTCTTTGCACCACCCCGTCCACCTGAAGCTGAACCAGTCGCCTGAGAGCAGCCCCTCGGAAAGGGGCATGTGGTGACGGCAGATTCCGGCAAAGGCACTGTCTGCTGGAAGCCCCAATCCCTTGAGCTGCCTGATGGGGAAAGAGGAGGAACCAGGATAAAGATCAGGTTGTTCAGAGACCCAAATTCCTGCCCCAGCCTCTGAGCTGCTGCAGCAATGTCCTTCCTCTCGGTGGGCTCCTTCTCCATCTGGGGAGCAGGATGAGCTCTCCTGAGACAGGAGGAGAGCACCTTGGACCAGCTGTGGTGCCTTATGGTGTCACAGAGCCCTGGCCCAGGCTGCCCAGAGAGGGTGCGGAGTCTCCTGCTCTGGAGACTTTCCAACCCGCCTGGACGCGTTCCTGTGGGACCTGCTCTGGGGCACCCTGCTCGGGCAGGGGCTGGCACTGGAGGATCTCCAGAGGTCCCTTCCCACCTCAACATCCCATGATCCTGTGATTCTACGATTCTATGATTCTATGATTCTGTGATTCTATGGTTCTATGATCTCCCACCCTGTAGTGAGGAGGGTGTTGGTCTTCTCTCACAAGTTACTAATGATAGGACAAGAGAAAATGGCCTCAAGTTGCTCCAGGGCAGGTTTAGGTTGGATATTAGGAAAATTTCTTTACTGCAAGAGCGGTGAGGCACTGGCACAGGCTGCCCAGGGCCGGGGGGGAGGCCCCCTCCCCGGAGGGGGTCAAAAAACCCGCAACACAGGACTGAGAACATGTCCTATGAAGAGTGGCCGAGGGAGCTGGGATTGTTTAGCCTGGAGAAGAGGAGGCTGAGAGGAGACCTTATCACTCTCTCGAACTACCTGAAAGGAGGTTGCAGTGAGGTGGGTGTTGATCTCTTGTCTCAAGTTACTAATGATAGGACAAGAGAAAATGGCCTCAAGTTGCTCCAGGGCAGGTTTAGGTTGGATATTAGGAAAATTTCTTTACTGCAAGAGCGGTGAGGCACTGGCACAGGCTGCCCAGGGCAGGGGTGGAGTCCCCATCCCTGGAGGGGTTCAAAAAACCTGCAAACGAGGCATTTGGGGACATGGTTTAGTGGTGTTGGGTTAATGGTTGGGCTAGATGATCTTAGAGGTCTTTTCCAACCTTAATGTCTCTGTAATTCTACAAACCACAACTGGGTAAGCGCCCCCTGGGACCAACCATAGTAAGCATGCAAGACGCTGGGTTTCCACCTTCCCTCCTTCCCATCATGATTTCCAAAGTCTTGCCCGTGCTCAAAGCCAACATAACCCAGACCCCGGCCAGGCAGACACTCGTCGCATCCTCCTGCCTCGCCAGCACACGGCAGCGAAGCCGTGGCTCGCTGGGGACTCCCTGCCTGAGGAAAGGGGACTCAGGCAGGATTCGACCCTTTCCAGGTGGCAACAGGGAGCTCGTACAACACCTGCATGACCCGTACAGCTTTGGACTTGGGGAAGACAAACCAAAGTATAAATGCGGTTTGGCTGGTGGTGAAGTTTTCCCGCCCGGAGGCCCGTGAAGCTGGGATGGAGCAGAGCTGGGAGGGCAGGGGCTGGGGAGGAGGGAGATTCGATGCCGAGCTGAGTTTATGGGTCCGTTTCAAGGCGGTGTGAAATTTGCCTCCGCGATTAAATCTGGCTGCGAAAGTTCACTATAAAAACAACCCAAGGCAAGAAATTTATTTCCTAGCCTTTCGCGAGACACGGGAAGGAAGAGGGCTTAAATTATTGTTTGGGGGGTTTGTTTTGCAGTGACGAGGCCGGGGGACAGGGGAGGCTGGTGGATATTTTACGGTCGTGAATAATGCAGCAGGGGAGGCAGAGGGAAAAATAAGCTCATATCACTAGAGAAGTGTTGACAGGGCTGCATTTCTTCTGCGTTGCTTATATGCTCTGGAATACCAAGTAAGGAGCAGCCCCACTTTTTTGGGGGGAAGCAGAGAAGCCCCCATGTGTTTGTGCCCAAGCTACCCTGAGCTGTTTCAGCAGAAACAGCATCAGGTCCCTCATCCCACCTCCAGCCACACAGGGGGGTCTGCTGGGAGGTCAGCCAAGAATCACAGAATGGTTTGAGGCAGAATGAACCTTAAAGGCCATCCACTTGCACCCCCCTGCAGTGAGCAGGGACCTCTCCCACCAGCCCAGGCTGCTCCAAGCCCCGTCCAACCTGGCCTTGGGCACTGCCAGGGATCCACAGCTGCTCTGGGCAACCTGGGCCAGGGTCTCACCACCCTCACAGGGGAGAATTTCTTCCCGATATTTAATCTGTATCTATGCTGCAGGAGCCAGGACAAGCTGTCCTGCAGGGTGATCCTTCAGGGTGATGAGAAACTGCTTCTCTGAACCTCGTCCCCCTGGGACATTTCATCTATTCGTAACAAGCAGACAGAGGAGAGCACTCGTCACAGGATCACGGGATGGTGGGGTCAGAAGGGACCGCTGGAGATCCCCCAGTCCCATTCCCTGCCTGAGCAGGGTCCCCCAGAGCAGGT
>NW_009694872.1:0-1551 GCF_000703405.1 Apaloderma vittatum
TGGCGATTGTTACAGGATTTAAGGGCTGTCAGTGAGATTCTACAAGATATGGGAGCTCTACAACCTGGAATTCCTACACCTGCAATGTTGCCAAAAAATTGGGATCTGATAGTAATTGATCTAAAAGACTGTTTCTTTACAATTCCATTGCATCTCGATGACTGTGAAAAATTTGCATTTACAGTACCATCAATTAATCGACAGGCTCCTTCTAAAAGATATCATTGGACTGTTTTGCCACAAGGTATGAAAAACTCGCTCACTATTTGTCAGTGGTATGTGGATTTAGCTTTATCGCAGTTTTGAAAAAATCATTCAGATCATTTAATATATCATTATATGGACGATTTGCTTATCTGTGCTCAACAATTAAGTAAGAGTCAGGTTTTGAATGAACTGACTAATGACTTACAACAGTATGGTTTGGTTATAGTGACTGAAAAAGTGCAGTCAACTGCCCCTTGGAAATACCTCGGTTTGGAGGTAACTCTTTCAACTGTAAGACCTCAGAAGTTGATGCTGCATAAATCTATTGTAAATGTGCATGATGTTCAGAAACTCGTGGGAGATTTACAGTGGATTCGCCCATATTGTGGAATCACTAATGAAGACCTCAAACCATTGCTACAGATACTGCGTAAAGGACAGTCTATTTCTGAGCAATGTCAGCTAGATGAGGTTGGACAGAATTTAACTGTTATTGAGCAACAGATTGCAACAGCATTCAAGGGACGAATAGTTCCTGAATTACCAGTACAACTGATCATCTATAATACAGACCTCAAGGTGGCTAGTCTTCTTTGTCAATGGGATACAACTCAGAAAAACCCTCTTTCCATTTTGGAATGGGTATTTTTGCCTTCTCAAGCACGCCACACAGTTGTTACCAGAATTGAGGCATTGGGATGCTGTATATGCAAAGCAACAGACCGATACTTACAAATTTCTGGGAAATATGTAAATAGAATTACTTTACCATTACAGCAAGAACAAATTAACATGGCAGTTTGAAACTGTGATACTTTTGCTTTAGCATTGCTACGCAATTGACAATCGGCAACATCCTTTGTTTAAAATGTCTCTGACAATGGAACCAGCTTCGATTGTTAGTGATGACCCTGTGGATGCTTTAACTGTTATTCACTGACGCTAGTAGTTGCACCAAAAAGGCTGGGTTTGTGTGGCAAGAACAAGGAACTTGGCATTCAGAAACTGTTATTGCTGAAGAATCTGTACAAATATTGGAACTAGTAGCAGTGACTCGTATATTAGAGAAATAGGCAATGGAACCAATATTGTTTCTGATTCCAAATATGTGGTTGGTATTGTCTCTTGACTTCATCATGCATTGCTAAAAGACGAACAGAATCCTATGCTTTTTCAAACTTTGTGTTCACTTTGGCATTTGCTTAATGCTCGTATGCATCTCTTTTTTATCACGCATCTTAAAAGTCATACTAGCCTACCTTGTCCACTTGTAGAAGGGAATCGTCGAGCAGACGAACTAGTTACTGTATATATGTCTTCTTCATCACCATTACCTAATGTTCT
>NW_009694872.1:2209-2564 GCF_000703405.1 Apaloderma vittatum
TGTGTTAAATTGACTCAACCCTCAAGGACAGGAATCAGAAATTGCAGCCCATAAACACTCTGCTTCGATCTCTCGTGAGACAGAAGAATCACATTTTAAGCCACAGGTCCAAGTTTTTAATCCAGCATTAAATATTTGGAAAGGTCCTCATGATTTATTAACCTGGGGACGCGGATATGCTTGTGTTTCTACAGGTAGAGCAACACCTAAGTGGCTTCCAGCCAAGTGGGTTCGCCCTTGGGTGGCAAGTGACAAAGCTGGACAAGACAAGGAAGTCGACGGACCCGGAGGCAGCACGTCGCCGAGGCCGAGAGTACCGTCTACGGAGAATCCTTGCACCGTGGTTGGCAACAAC
>NW_009694873.1:0-2717 GCF_000703405.1 Apaloderma vittatum
AGCCTATCAAGGTCCCTCTGGATGGCATCTTAAGGATTTACTCAGGCTTGTAATTTTTTAATTCTACACCACTTTTCCCAGATGCCCAGGACATTTAGCCTGTACTAATCCTTGAAAATACTAGTATGGAATACTTCTTTGAGCCCTTAAATTGGGTCAGTTATTTAAATGGCACATACAGATTTCCACCAACATCTGTACCAGCTGTTCTTCTGGGCTGCTGCTTGAAGCAGCTCCAGGAAAAAAAAAAAAAAAGTGTTACAGAGTGAGTGCTTCATTTGCAGTGCTAGAATTTAATCTTCGTGGTCCTTCAGCAATATTGTTCAGTCACGATATATGTCTCTCTTAGAAACAGCCTGTGAATACTTCGCTAGAGATTCTTATCCCCCATTACGAAAGCTGTTTGAAAGGGATTTTGATTCTGCGTCTTTCATTGAAGTTGAATGATTGCTGCAATCAATTCTTATGATCTTGTGGTTTTCTCTGCAGCCCAACGCAGAGTTTTCCTGTCTGACCTCTTTGTAGATTGTTCTCTGGATAGTATAATAGTTGTGAGTGTGGATTTTTTCCATGGTTTTTAAAAGGGCACACTTCAGCTTGGTGCAAACATTCAGCTTCCTATTTGTTTCTGTTTACATCAAATCAATTTTTATCCTCTTTCGGATTTAAAGTAGGCCTAGTCTTAACTTGTTAGAGCAACTGCTTAAAGGTAAACTCAGGTTTCTGCATTTAATCCCTGTATTCTCTATCCTCGCCTGTTTGACAGAGCCCTGTGCAGCATTGACAAAGAGTTGGTTTTTTTTCTTGATTGCTAACAAGCCCATTGCTAGAGTTATGTTCAGCAGATCATCAAGGAAATACCAGTGTCTCTTAAACTTTTTTTTTTCTCCATTTAGTTCCTATCTTTCACCTGAAAATCTGAGCTGGTGTCAGGATCATCCTAACAAAAGACTTATGTAGGAGCGCTATTGCAGCTCTGCGTCCAAGCCATCAGCCAATGGATTCCTTCAGGCTACTGCTGGGCTAACCTGGTTCCCTGGCTGCATCTCAGCCAGCTCATGTGCAATTCTTCCTGACACACCTGCACTTCAACATGTAGCTGCACCTGCTGAGAACACGACTTTGAGGCTTTGTGCTGCACTACCAGCTTAAGGCAGTAAATTGCATTTTAGGGACTGGTGAGAAAACAAGAGGTAGATCATATTACCATGATAGAAAAACTATTTTTGTAAAGTAAAATTGGGCTATCTGTTCATTGCCTTAATCTGAGACTTTTTTGTTAGCAATTGGGGAAATGTTGTTACTTCAGAAACATTACTTCAGAAAAAGCTAAAGGTATAAAGTGAAATATAATTCCTGTGCTGTACCAACACAAAAAAATAGAATAAGTATCTCTTTACCTGTGGAGGATATTCTGCAATTGCTTCCAAAATGCGGCAGGTATTAGCATGTAAAATTATCAAATGCAGGAAGACTACAAAGAGAGTAGAGGTATCAACCCACAAGTAAAGTTCATGATAACTGCAGTTGTTTACAACATACTCAAGTAATTATTCTGACCAAAATATTTTAATTATTTTTAATAAAATTATTTGCTTTTGCCATAAGAATTATTTTAAAATAACTATCTGGTTCTTGGTCTCTGCCCTCAGCTAATAGTACTCTGTTTCTATTTTTATTTTGTTCTGCTTATTTGATTGTGTGTGGAGAGCTATTACTGGAGAATTGCATTCCTTGGCATGAATAAGCCACAAGTTGACAAGGATTGCTCTCTTGCTTCTCTACAAGTTATGATGATGATGGAGGAGAAAGCTTCCTGAATTTCAAAAATTTTTAGAGAGATTTGTAAGTCTGTTTAACAGGTCAACACTCACCACTAGAGTCTGAACTAGTCTGTAGAAAACATAGAGATCTGAGGAATGGAAAAATGAAGTACAGGTTTACATTTTCCTTCCTCTTGTTACCTGCCAGTTGCTTTTTTGGCAGAGTCCAGGAAGAAGATGCCTTCCCAAAATTTCCTAGGTCACAATGCAGCCATTGAAGTTTAAAAAAAGACACCAGCTAAATACCTGGCTCAAAGGGTGGTGTCAAAAGTCCAGTTCTGGGTTTTTCAAACACGAAGAGGTCTATGCAGCACCTGGCCTGCTGAGACCAGACGGGGTTGAGCTAACTATGAGGGGGAAAAGGCTCCTGGGTCTAGAGTTGATGGAGCTCATTGACAGAGCTTTAAACTAGATATGAAGGGGGAAGGGGTTAAAACTAAATCTACCAAAAAGACCAAATCTGAAGATGGTCCTTGGAATGGCATGGCAATGCCAGGGGTGAAATCAGTGGCCCAGGTGCAGTGCAACTGCACTTCAACAGAGGCTCCGGGTAATCCATCAGGGGCCCAACTCAAATGCCTTTATTTGAATGCCCGCAGCATGGGCAATAAACAAGAGGAACTGGAGATGCTCGTGTGCCTGCAGCACTACGATCTGATTGGCATCACAGAGACATGGTGGAATGACTCCTATGACTGGTGTGTTGTCTTAGAAGGGTATAAACTCTTCAGGAAGGACAGGCAGGGCAGACAAGGAGGGGGTGTTGCCCTCTATGTCAATGAGCAATTAGAATGCGTGGAGCTCCATCTTGCGAGTGATGCTGAAAAGACCGAGTGCCTGTGGGCCAAGGTAAAGGGAAGGGAAGGTGACGTTACAGTGGGGGTCTGCTACAGA
>NW_009694874.1:0-39791 GCF_000703405.1 Apaloderma vittatum
GAGGTTGTGGGGTTTTGGGGGGTTGAGGAGCCGAGCAGCGCCCCTTGGGTCAGGCAGCGTCCGTGGAGGTTTAAACTCTAAATTTAGGCGTGACGCTTGGCAAGCCCCAGGAATAGAAGGCTAAAAGGTCAGGGTTTGCTGCTCCGAGGTGTTGGCACATCGCTGGGCTGGTGCTCCTGCCCCAAACCCGCTGGTGGCATGTCAGATTCTTGTAGCTCTTTGTAACGGGTTTGACTCCTGTGGATGGGCAGTCCGTGCAGTCCGGAGGTTTTGGTGGATTAGCTAAAATTATTACCCCAATGTTCGTATTGTGCTTTGTGTGCTTGAAGTTGTAGTGTCTGACCGGTGGTAAGAGCTGCTGCAAAGGGACCTCAGGCCCTTGGTGCATAGAACGAGGCACAGGGAAAAGCGCCAGAGTAAAACCTGAAATAGAAAGTTTAAAACCAGGATTTGACATTGTTTTTCCAGTCTGTGCTTTACAGCATCTTGGGGTTTTACTCTTCTACATCTCCCTTTTATCAATTTTCTGTGGTACTTTCTCAATTTTTCTCTTCTCCCCATGCTGCAGAAGGAAAATCTCTACTTTAAACCTTTCTGCCACTGAACAAACTGCCTCATACTATCAGCTATTTATTTATTTAGGTAACTTTTCAGGTCACGGCACAGAAGTGGCCAGGAGCTGTTGAAAGTACATGAATATTCTCGGGTCTTGCAAATCAAATCCGATAAATAACCCCACAAATAATTTCTAGTTAATCCTTTTGAACTCCTGATGTAGTTATGGTTGGGTTCAGCATCTGAGTTGTGTTTTCTGTTTTGTTTCTTTTTAAAAGGCACCATCTGGACTGCTGTTTAAGCAAGCTGCCATCCAGATCTGTTTGTTTATGCAAGCCGTGTGGAGATAAGCATGTCTATCTTTTATAATCAACATCAGAAGTTAAAATCCATTTCAAGTTCCTGAGTTGTATCATGATTTTTTTTTTTTCTTAGGTCTCTCTTCCATGGTATTTTAAACTCTTAAAATTCAGTTATTCTATATTGCTTTTGTTTCTTTTTCTCCTTTCTAATCATTTAATTAGGTACTATTATTTTTCCTTCACTTGGAAAACCCAGAGTGTGTGTGTAAGAAAACAAAGTAGGACTATATGTACACAGAACTCTGTGCTTTGTTTACCAGCAGCAGAAAGAGAATAGTGGCAGGGAACAAGAATGACAACAAGCAAGACATGCTTCATCCATCTAAAAAACACTTAAGGCATTAAAAAGCACAAGAGATGCAGCCATGAGCTTAATTTACTGCGGTGTGTGGGAGTCCGTGTCTTTCTCCATAGTCCCACAGAAGTGGCTGTGACATTTGTTGGTACCCATGCTGGCTTGATGGAGGGTTCATCACTTAGGCTTGTGTAGGATGGACTTTCCGTAGAATATGACTGGGGGCACTTTTTAAGCTTGCTTCAGTGATACATGGTGTGGAGCAGTGATGTTTCCTCATGAGACGGTACTGATTTTTGACTGCTACTGCATTTTACCCTGTACTTGGGCTGAAAAACAGGAAGAAGTGATGCTTAAGGATAAGTAGACATTGAGATGGATATGTAGTTATCTTTTTCTATTAAATTACCGAGAGAGAGATTCATGGCATACACTCTAACATCTCCACAATGTATCTTTTCATTAAGTCACACTGATAAAATGAATATCCACCAGCTAAGGAGTACTTTCTCTGGTAACTAATAGGCTACCAAGTGATCCCCCTGGGGTTCATGACCTTGCTTTTATCGTAGTGTCACTCAATACATCTTCTGCTTTGGGACTAAATGTCTTTGTTTAATCTACATCAGCTCTTGTTTCTGCGAAGGCCTTGGCACAGGCTTAACATCTGGAGGCTGGGATTCTGTGGTCAGGTTCTGGTTCATTGCCATTATCTCACTCGTGCCCCAGGGCATCTGCATTTCCTGTAAGTGCAAAGCCCTTCTTGGTATGTGTGTCTGAAATAGAAACTATCTGATATCACTCTCTTTCGTCTTACCCCCTATATGCTTTGGGAAAGTGAGTGTGATGAAAGCATTTTGGAGAATATTATTCACCAGTTTGACAAATAAGATCCCATCTATGATCTTCAAATGCTAGCAGGTCAGCACTCTCACAGAAAAAATGCAGAGAAGCTGTCAGGTGTTTTTCGCCAAAGAGAAACGAGATTTCCTTTTTAGCTGTTAAAATGTTTTAAGGTTACATGCTAAAAGTTTTGAAACCAGGGGTTTAGATTGATTTTGCTTGTCCATCCTGGAGGTTTCTGAGATCATACCTACTTGTCTCATTCGTAGTACTTTTGCACACAGTGATGTTAGGGCACATGGGGAGTTTCAGCAAGTCTTGCAGATGCCTTTGATGCCACCTTGGGAATCTGATTCGTCATGGTGGCTCTTCATGCTCGTGTTTTTCTCATAGAGGCTCTGGATTGGTACACAGTCCTGCTTACAGTGGCCTGTGGCCTTGAAATGAAAGATGACCTATTTTTTTTTTGCTATGCTGCATAGTCTTTCAGTTTTGTATAAAATGTCAATATGCATCACAGAGTATAACAAATTAAAACCAAGGATTACAAAAGTGGTCACTACATTCATGCCATGTGGCACATTCAACACGGGGATTGCACAAAAAGTGAAGTCAAATGAGATGACCATCAAGGACTGAGATGTCCTGGGTAACAAGCCACGTTAAGCGCTTGAAACCACCCCTTAATGGGATGTGAGGTGTTGGATCTGGGTGTAGTCTTTGTGTAAATACAAAGCTGTGAAGCTGATCATGCTTTGTGGTTGTCATGGGTTAGGGCTGGGCCGGCCACTGACACAGACAGATGCTCTCTAACCCCCTCTTCCCCCGAAAAAATGGGAACGAAAAGGGAATGAAGCAGAGAGATTTTCTGGTTAGAGAAGAAAAAAAACTAGAACACCTTTAATGAAACAATAATAGAAATAATAGTGGAATGATAAAAGTAACGAACTATATACAACTACAGATAATAGCCCGATATCAAACCCGACTCCCTCCCCCGGATAGCAATCACCACTGATGCTGCAGAGCAGGAGGCACTGGGAAAAACCCAGGCTCGGTGGCGGCGGGGGGGAAGATAGGATCCGGATCAAAAGCAGGAGGTCAGATGGAGTCCTCCCTGGACACGGGCCATTGCAGAAAAGGGCAAAGAAGGAAAAAGGGCCAAAACTCTCGTGATCACTCAGTTGATACTAAACGTGATGTATATGGGATGGAATACTCTCATTGGTCACCTGTCCTGTCTGTTACCCCCCGGACATGCAACCTTTTACTTCCTTGTGACCCCCCTTTACTACCCGGCACCCCCCGCATGGCCCACAGAGCCAGCAGTGGCCCTGGTCACTGTAGGAATAAGTATCAGCAAGAGCCGGTCTGCATCCCAGGCAGTAACTGCAAACATCAGGTGTTATCCCTGCCAGTAGCACACACTGTCTGCAAAAACATCCTGGGAACTTCAGAAAGTGCAGCCTTTTAGAAGAGACTGAGCTGAAAAGTAAAAATCACTAAACAGCACTGGATTTTTAGCTAAACCCGGGGCAGTGGTGTACATGTGGATGTGATGAAAATAGCCTACTTTGTAAACCTTGCAAATCACAACTGTTGTTTAGCCTGGGTGTTGTATGCCATCTTATGTTTAATGCTACATCAAGGAACCTTTACCTACCAAAATAACGGAGGGAATGTACTAGAAGCTGATTTTTCAGCCTCGTGATGGGAAGCTGGAGACTTTGTCAGCGGTAACAGTTTTCTGCCCCATGTCTGTGCGCACGCATGTGAAAATGTCACACCCTTGCAAAAGGGCCTCTTCTGAAGATCTAACTGCACGTGAGCTCCTAGCCTTGCTGACAGGCGAGGAAAATACCAGTGCCCTTCTGTACTCATCGGTGCTGTCGGAAATTGAGCACGCACCGCACGGAAGCGTAGTACGGAAGTCTCATTTCTAGATAAACCTCGTCAAAGCTGCGGTGGCTTCTGTGGAAGTCTGAGTGTGCAGCAGGGCAGAGCGCCTGGCAGGATCGTCGCCTGCCTGGTCTTCTTGCCTGACTTCTAGCAGTGCTTTTTAAGTAGTTTTTTTTCTATCGCAAGGATAGTTTAGCTTTTCTATATCTTTGGGAGAGGAAGAATATGCTTATAAACATTGTCAAATGTAATGCAACGTTATTAGTCTGTTCCAGGAAAGTGAAAATATTCTTGCATAAACATATTATCCTTATGTGCTGATTTTTCTCTCTCCATGTTATACTGGTGTGTTCTAAATA
Source organism: Apaloderma vittatum (assembly GCF_000703405.1). Classification (NCBI taxonomy): domain Eukaryota; kingdom Metazoa; phylum Chordata; class Aves; order Trogoniformes; family Trogonidae; genus Apaloderma; species Apaloderma vittatum. Next base: position 4,314 of record NW_009694874.1, read on the forward strand.
AATGAAATTTGGTAGATAAATTCTGATAACTGAACCATTTTCATAATAATTGTGGATCTTCATAACTGAACACATCAGATATTTGAAACTAAACTTAATAATTTCCCTTCTTCCCTATAGCGAAGTCTTATTTATCTAGGATCATCTATTAAAGCTTATGAGTAGGTGGCTTACAATGAAAAATGATGGTTAATATTATAAGAATGTTCAACTTGGTAAATGCATTTTGACAGTCTTTGATGGCTTGAAATCAGTCTTTGTATTCTGAAAGGATTACTGGATTTGTTTAGTTGCCACAGCATGTTTTTGAGTTTATGCTTTTTAAGTAAATATTTTGCTTATTTATACCAAAAGCAGTTGTGGCTAAGTACTTACAGGGGTATTTTCAGAAGTGCTTGGCGGCTTTTAAAGCTCCTGCTAAAGCTGTGATGAGATCCCCATTGGGATACAAAGGCCAGTGTGAGCACATATGAAAAAACTTCTATCTTTAATTCTTTGCAGGGAAACAGAAGAGCTACAGTTCAGCATCAGACATTAACATAAGCACAACCACCTGGAGGCTTATTCATGGCTAAAACAATGGAATTTATCTTGGTATCCTTTGTTCTTTATTCTTGCTGGAATAATGAAGGAGCAGTGAAGCAAGCTGGCATTAGGATTCACTTTGCAGAGGTTATTCCTGTTTCCATGTTCCACTTTGAACTGATGCCCATGGGGTTTACCACAAGATGCTGCACCGCGGGTCTGGCCCGATTAAGCAACTTGATTATTCTTGATATTGCATTAAAATTTCTCCCATTAAGATTCTGAAGATGTAGAGACAGGGACCTACTGGAGAGAGTCCAACGGAGAGCTACGAGGATGATTAAGGGACTTGAACATCTCTCCTATGAAGAGAGACTGAGAGAACTGGGGTTGTTCAGGCTTGAAAGGAGACAGCTGAGAGGGGACTTTAATAATGGATACAAATATCTGAGGGGTGGGTGTCAAGGGGAAGGAGACAATCTCTTCTCAGTGGTGCGCAGTAATAGAACAACGAATGACAGGTGTAAGGTAGAACATAGGAAGTTCCACCTCAACATGAGGAAAAATTTCTTTACTGTGTGGGTGCTGGAGCCCTGGCCCAGGCTGCCCAGAGAGGGTGTGGAGTCTCCTGCTCTGGAGACTTTCAAACTCGCCTGGATGTGTTCCTGTTTGGCTGCTCTGGGTGACCCTGCTCTGGCAGGGGATTGGACTAAATGATCTTTTGAGGTCCGTTCCAATCCCTAACATTCAATGATTCTAAATTGGTGCATGTCATTAATTTTTCATCTACAGTCGTTTCAGTACTTTTTTTTTTAATAATAAAAAGGTTGGGAGATCATGTTTATAGCTATAAATCACTGACACTTTCCAGAGTTGGGTGAAAGGCCAAATAATGTGTTGTAATCTTATGGGCTTGGAGCACTTGCCAAGCAGGTTACTAGAAATAAACGGTCACTCCCCTTAACTTTTAAAACAGATAATTTGCAGATCGGTTGGTGTTTTCTGCCAGCTGGTCACATAATTTCTCTGGAAAATGTTATTTGCAACTATCGAAATGAACCGTTTATAACCTCAGAGTGGAATGTTCTATCTGTCTTGACTCCTCTTTTAAATGGCATTGAATTTGTTAAATAGCTCCCATGATTATCTGGATAACCTTTGAAGGCTGTCATTAGAGGATAGATTTTAATATTTTTGTCTTTTTTTGAGTAGACCTTCCTATTGAAGCATCTCAGGGCAATATCAGTGTGAGTATAGAGAGCAGCAATGCTGTATGTTGTACAACGAAGGTGACCTCGTGTGTTGGTGACTGCTAAGTTAGCAAACTGGCAGAAGTAGTGCCAAAGAGAGGTAGTTCCGTGGACTGTGGTGTGAGACAAGAGGCAAAGTTAATTCAGATTTTGCTTGTTTCTGTTCTGTTATATAGGAAACTAAGTGTTAGTAGGGACCTGCTACTTTTGTTGGCCAACAAGGCAAAACCAAGCGGTAGTTTGTTGAAAATCCTCTACTCCCCACTGAGAAAAGCAGTTAAATCATCTGGTAAGTCTTAAAGGCTGTTTTAAGTTTCTACTCTCTTGTGTATCAAAAGCCCTCTGACTAACTCTGTTTCTGTTAAATACTGAGAAATTAAACTATTTATTATTGTTCTTCAATGATGAATGTGAAGTGTAAGGAAAAGGAAAAAGAAACAGCACAAACACAACCCCCCTACCAAACATTACTACGATAATTTCTTTTTGAGCATGTTGCTGAAAGTTTTTGTTTGTTGTTTTCAGGTTATTGTTTTTTCTGTGAGAGTTTTCATGGTTCATGAACCACAGGGCTAGAAACCTGTGCCATCGTGGTTTCTTGGTGGGGTGGTTTCGTTTGTTTTTATAACCTCTAGTTAAAGCGATTTTTGAGATTTGGACATCTAACACTGCTTTCTCATCAGTTCCACCGTTGCAGGGTACTCTTATGTCTGGTGATTAACAGGCAAACAGTAAAGTAGCTAGTAGGTTGTCTGTTCTAAAATAAAGAAGCTGGGATGGATTTCTCTGCTGGTTTTGGATGTATTTTAAAACTTATTTTGATAGGAGCCTTCAAAAAACCTTGGAGCTATTATTAAAGTTTTGAAGATGTGATGCTGTTTGAGTAGTTTTGCATATTAAATTTCTTCCTTTACATGAATATCTAGTTTTTGCCCCAGAGCCTGAATTATATCTGTAACAACTGAGGGTAATTTTTGTGTTTTCCCGGACATATTTCCTACGGATCAGATATATCGGGGCAAACAGCCACATTGATTGGAGAATTACTGAGATCTGGTTTGCTTTTATCCTTTCTTCGGCAGGTACCTGAGCAACAACTGTGTTTTCTCTTTCCTTAAATCTGCTCTGCTGCTTCTGTTTCCAGATTTAGTCATTTTACACATTTTTGTTTCCTCTTCTGAGATGCAGCATGAGGCTGCTTTGTCTTTGATCTTCATTTTTCTTTAGAAATCCTACTTCAGCTTCTGAGGGAAGAAAAAGAAAGTGTTTCCAATTCTAACAAATTGGATGTGCCTTAGCATTTTTGACCTCATTCCCTGCAAATTGTGCCTGTGGGGACGTGTACTAGGAATTGCAAAATGTGTGTTACGGTGTGCTGCTATAAGTGACAGGAGCCAGTGATGTATGAGGATGTGGATGCACCGTGCCATGATGCACCCACTGAAGAGCTGTGATGAAAGTTATAAAATCATAGAATTATTTAGTTGGAAAAGACCTTTAAGATGATGGAGTGCAGTCGGTGCTGTGTGTGTCTGAAGGGAGCAGCTTGGGATGAGAAACGGGAATAACCAATATGAGGGGCAGATGGAGAAGCTAAACTGTGCCTGGTGTACACCAGTGTAACCCCGCGGTCTGGCTATGAAACCATCCCAAGGACCTCTTGGCTTTGTGGGAAGTGCTGCTGGTAGGCATATCTTGAAGAAATGGATGCTGCTGGTGGAAGAGCTGCCTTCATCATAGTATCATAGAATGGTTTGGGTTGGAAGGGACCCCAAAAGATCACCTGGTTCCAGCCCCACCACTGTGGGTAGGGACATCTCCTGATAGACCAGGTTGGTCAAAGCCTTGTCCAGCCTGGCCTTGAACACTTTCCAGGGAGGGGGCTGCCACAGCCTCTCCGGGCACCCTGTCCGAGTGTCTCACCACTCTCGTAGTAAAGAACTTCCTAACGCTGATCTAGATCTACCCTGCTCTAGTTTAAAACTGTTGCCCGTTGTCCTGTCACCACATGTCCTTATAAAGAGCCTCTCCCCAGCTTTCCTTCAGCCCCCTTTGGGTACTGGCAGCCCGCTATAAAGTCTCCCCGGAGCTTTCTCTTCTCCCGGCTGAACAACCCCAACTCCTTCAGCCTGCCTTTGTAGGCGAGGAGCTTCAGCCCCTTGAGCGGCTTTGTGGCATCCTCTGGAGCTGCTCCAACAGCTCCGTGTCCTTGCGCTGGGGTCTCCAGAGGTGGATGCAGGACTCGCTCCAGGTGGGAGGTTTCCTTCGTGCGCTGGTGCTCACCGTCCCAGGAGGAGCGACCTGGCTGCTGGGGCTTGTTCTCCTCCTCACCCGCACTCCATCCTCTCGGGGATAGCGAGGAGGTTGTTTCGGGGGTGCCCGCAGCCCCCCACAGCCTGTGCGCCTCTGCCACCTAGTGGCATCTGCTCCGGCTGCTTAGATGTAGTTCGTTCTGTAACCTCCGTGCCTGTGCTTTGCTTTTTTTTAAAAGTATGAAACCCTGAGAGGATCTTCAAACGCTCCAAGGGGGGTTCTGGGTGGTATTAACCGCAGTTAGAGAGAAGTCTGGGGTCCCACTGGAACTGCAGATACAGCTGAAGGGTGTGGGGTGGCTGTTGGAAGGAGAGCTGTTAGGCTTGGTTTAGCGCTCCCACCTGTTTAATCAAACTATCTTACAAAATCCATAGTGAATCTTAATTTATTCAGAAGTATAACAGCACTGGAATTCCTGTCTCTAAATGATTCACAATAATTGGAACTGGAGTTTACTATGTAACTTGGACTATTTCATCTTCACACTCATGTGATTCACTTTCCCCATCTGTGTCTCTTCTCTCACCTTGGTAGAATAAATATTTTTCTTAATCTCTACTTTGTTTACAAGGTCGCTTCCTGGTACGACAGCGGCTGAATGTGCATCAAATTTGAAGAAGATTTACACAGTACAGACAGTGCAGGTAAGGTGTCTGGCTTTGCAGTAGTCGTTGCTACACACATTAGTAATATAACTTCAGACCTGAAATTTCATTTTTCCTCATACAAATGAGTCATACTTGTAACTTTGCTTACCTGTGGTATGAAACCTGAGTGTTATTGGTTGTGTGGTGTGGCTTGGTCGTTATTTGGATTATGTTTGTCTTTCCAGACCAGAAAAGGAGAAAGTATCTTGGATCGATCAGGCAAGCTCTCTTCTCTTCAACTTTCCTGAGTTTCCACTTATGCCTCCATTGTTTTTTTTATACTTGAAGTATTTTAAATATTTTTCCTGCCTTTTCTCTTCTCTTTTTAATGCAGAAAATCATTACAAAAAGACTACAAATTACAGCTTGTGGGTTATTTTCTTGAGCATGAATTTTTTTTTTTAAAGAAAATAAATCTAGCAAGCTGACGTGAATTAAAGCACTTTTAAAACACGCAATACTTGCAGAAATCACAAGTTCTGCTTGCCTGTGTCATCTGCCAGTGCCAAGCAGTGGGCATCTCTTGCAATTAAAATTACATTTCTGCTTTATTGCCACACTTAGTGTGAAAATTTAGTGAATTGGTGTTTTTGTCACCTTAATGCTAAGCTGACTCTGTCACTAAATCTGTGAAATTCTAAGGTAATGCCAAAACCTTCTCTTTGAAGGAGCCCAGCCCTTCTACTGAAGTTTTAAATAAAACGTTCTCATTAATGTCTGTACAACTTGTTACATTACACGATATGTTTCTTCCCAGCTAATTGACCTAAGAAATTAATTGCCTTTTGAAGTTTCCTGGAGACAAGGTTGTTAGTGAGAGTACTTTGGCATAAACCAGGGAAGTGTTCTTCAGACCCTTGGGAGAGGTTTCGTCTCGCCTGTCCGTGTCAGCAGAACATCCCCATTGGTCAGGCAGTGAAGTGACACTGAAGTTAAAGTTGGTGACAGAAGTGGGTTTGTTTTGAAATGGGCTGCAATGGTTCTTGCTGAAAGACAGGCAGCTTAAGACTGTGGACTGCCGTACAACTATCTGGTGCTATCTGTTTTCCCACTCTGAATATAGCCTTCATTGTTTAAATTATTAGGCTTTATTGGCTGAAAAACTTGAGGTTTTCTGCTCATCAGTTTGGGGTTTAAAATACAAAAAACTCCTTCAGGTCCTCTGGGAAGACTCATGATCCAAATGAGGTTATGGGAAAATAGCAGCATGGCCCATAAGGTGTCTGACTGTGCTGTCATGTGTAAAATATGGTCTTTCTTGGCAAAGCAAATCCAAAATCTTCACTGATTTCGTCACTGTCCTTCATTGGCAGTAGCTAATCAATGAGGAACGCCAGCCTGCACTGCTTGAAGGGTGTTTGAAAACCAAAACTTTCCAAACTGAATCCCTGGTTCAGGACATAAGAGCTCTTGAATCTTTCCATGGTCGTCTGCTGGCACAGCTCTGCTCCTTCTACTTCAGTAGCTTTAGAGTATGGGCACCCAACCATGCAAGAGTAAGATGAGTGATGAAACGGGTGGTTCATACCAATTTTTTAGATATTTTTAGTAGTCTGCCATCTCTTGTGACTGGCTCATGGTGATGGCTGGTAGGTAGAATTGTTAAGGGCCACAGAATTTTATCACATAATGTTGCAATCTTTGTTTCTAAAGTTGTGCTAATGATGAAGTATTAGATGAGTTGTATTAATGCTTAATATTGCATCACTGCGTGTTGATGCAACCTAAGTCTTAAAATCCTTTCTTATTCCCAACTGTTGGATAAAGAAGAAAGGGGATTGAGATCTTCTCAGTCATCCCTCCCTGTTGCTCACCATGGCTTTTTAGGTGCCTTTTATCCACCCCAAACATGCAGGACAGCTTCTGCTTTTGCCAGCAGAAATGCTGGGAAGTTACCCAGTGGTTCCTGGGAACCCACATCTTTTAATTTCTCCCTCGTTCCTGTGTTAATGTGTGCATCTCAAGCTCTTTCTCTCTGGCTGAAACGTTTCACTGTGATCTAGACAAAGTAGTTGGATTGCCAGTTAGGTTTTTAGTTCAACAGAATTATTGTTTGTGGTGGTTTGGTAGCTCAAGAAAATAATAATGAAGTTTTAGACTAGTCATAAGTGAAATAAGATGGATAGTTCATGTAAGTATATATTTAATATGCTGAGGAAGTTCTATGGACTGGTTTGTTCTGACGTATTTGGTGTAACTCTCATTTTGATTGCTCTTTTTTCCCCCTCTATTCCTAAGCACTTTGATTATAAAGTAATCCACAGTTCAAGTGCTTTCCTTCTTTCTACCTCCACCTTATGCAGAAATAGCTTCAAAAAAAAAAACAAAAGTGAAAATGCAGCAAGTTCTTTTCAGAGTATTTTATTATAACGCAGAAGGTGCCAGTTCTCTAGGAGCAGGATATGTAATCATTCTGAAGAAAAAGAACAAGGAAGTGTATCTGCATGAAACTTATTCTCTTGTGTCAATGCAACTGGTATTTTTTTCTTTTTAAGGATTTCTGGAGTGTCTACAACAACATTCCTCCTGTGACAAATTTGCCTCTGAGGTGTAGCTACCATTTAATGCGGGGAGAGAGGCGGCCGCTTTGGTATGTGTTTTATCACCAGGCATTTCTGATGGGTGGTGAAAAAAATCCTGAAATGGTGGAAGAAGGCAGGTGTGGGTCAGGAGCATCTTCTTTCTGTTGCCTGTGAATTCCTAAACTCAAGAGACCAGTGAAAGAAATACCCTTAGGATCTTGTTAATTTTAAAAGTGTCTTCTACTATGGAGCCTTTTTGAAAAACACAGATAGTAATTTAATTGTCCACCTCTGAATATAAACATAAGAAATTAAATTATGAAATAAAAGCTAAGAAGTCAAAATATGACTGAATTTAAGAATGCACAGAATGTCACTTGTATTTGAATTATTTTTAACTTGCAAATGTTTTTCTTTCCACTGAAGCTGGCATAATAACGATGCAAACGATGGATGATTTTTCACTATTCTTCACCTGTATGTTTAATATGCATATAAATGCACACATGCCTCGGATTAAAACTAATTTGAGGCATTACGAAGTAATTCATTGCTGTAAATTCCTACTTGGTTGTAGGATGGCAATGGAATAATGCATAAATAATTGATGTTTTCCTTTAGAGACTTTTTGCATACCTTCTTCCTAGAGTGGTTCCATTGCATTTTAGTGAGCCTAAGCATGTTCTGAAGAGTTTTGATCTTTTTGGCATCATTTGCAGGTTGAGATTGAATTGGAGTTCTTTAATTTGATCATAGTATGTCTGATTGCGTAGTGACTTCCCACAGGAGACTTCTATCCTCACCTACTGAACAACTACATAATTTTCCCAAGTGAAATGCATCTGGAAGGCTACGTTACTTTTCCAAAAATACTGTAACTGGTTGAGATAGCTAAACTGGGTTTGAAAAAATGTTGGTGTGTAAATCAACTGGGCCCTTCTGTGCAGGTCTTGATATCTTTGTAAGCACGAGCAAGAATGTTTTGAGGTTTGTTTGTTGTTGTGTTTTTTATATTTTCAGTTTTGAGTCAGTGACTATTAGAGGTGTGGAGTACAAATACCTCTTCTAAAAATGATACATCTGTTTTAGGACTGTCAAAGCAATTTTATATTTTAGGAAAGGTATTGCAAGAGATTGATCTCCTCAGTAACCCACTCGCTTTTCAGTAATTACTGCCACAAAGCTTTTCTCAGATTACAGTTGCAGTATACTAGCATTGTTTTTTAGGAAGAAAACCAAATTATGAGGTAAGAATTGAGGACTGCAGGTTTCTGAGGATGCCCTTCTCAAGTTTTTCCTTTCCCAAGCATTTGTCTGTATTGACCCTCGGGAATCCCTACAGGTTTGATACTAGGCTTAGATATTTCCAAGATGAATTTTAGGTTATTCCTTAAACTTCACTGTTAGAGATTTAACAGAAAACTAGAACCTTAATTTAAAATCTTATAAAAAGAATTGTGACAGAATAAACTTGAAGCTGACAGATTTGTACGTTGTGCCTTTGTCATTATGAGGCAGTTTAATGGTTATGTCTGCCATGACCTTGGGCAGCTTCAGCCTTTCTTTTAATAAGGGCAATTAATTTCCAGCTGTCACGAAACTGAAATGAAGTACACTCATGTTCTTTTGTTAAACTGGATAAACTTGAGAGTAATAAGCTGCTTCTGTGAAAATATGCCAGAGTTTTTTCCAAAATAAAAGGTTACCATAGTAAAAGATAAAATTGCTTTGTGGCTTGTTCCCATATGGTGCAGGCACTTCGGAGATGGTCTGTAGTCAGGGAAAATATAGGTATTTTCCAACACACAAAACTTAGGAAAGGGATTAGGTGTTGAGAGATACGCCTCATACAAACAATGAAAGAATTGTCTCTGATGTCAGAAGTCACAGCTTGAGTCATGTTACCTGGAGTTAGTAACTGCATTTCAGATGGGGTTTTCCTGGGAAAATCAAACCTCAAACATAGGCTTATCTAGATGTGGATATGAATATTTACTTTATTGATCTATTCTTCCAGGGAAGAGGAAAGCAATGCCAAAGGAGGTATATGGAAAATGAAGGTCCCTAAAGAAAGTACGGTATGTAATATTGACTCTTTACTTAGGCATTATTTAGTAAGGTGGTTTCTTGAAGCTCTGTCTGATAAAACTGCTGTCAAGCTTTTTAGTTCTGACATCACCCAACACAACAACCAAACCCTATTCTAATGTCTAATCCTTTTTCTTTTAAGACAATGAGCAAAAGTTTCTGTTTGATAACTCTTGTCGGTATATTACCAAGCAAATGAAAGCTGTGGTGTTATCTCCATGTCCATGTGGAAACACCGTGTTCTATAATCACCTTTGTTCTCGAGACTTTGCTTACAGGCACGCAAAAAAAAAACACACCAAAAATATTTTCCTGATAGTAGTATATGCTAAATTATAGCCAGAACCTCAGTAATGCTCCTCAAAAATCCACACACACAGTCCAGCACAACTTCCAGAGTTTCACTGAAACGCTCCTAAACTCTTTGCAAACTCCGTAGGACCACTTCTGCCTGGCACTGCTTGTTTGCACCCGTGATTTGTGCCGTGACTTTCTGCAGCCTAATGTGGACCAAGGTGTTGTTTCCACCAATAATTAATCCCATCTCATGGTTTGCTCAATAGCTCACAAGAAAAAAAGATGTTTATAATTTGAGTGTATAGTCAGGAGCGGTTTTGGGGGGTAAAGAGTGCGATCATCCGTTTTAGCAACGGTGAGTTGTTGGATTACGTTGTGTACGTCTGATGAAGCTGTAGTGCTGCTCAGTATTTTTGCCTTGGTTTTTATTTTCCCTTTTGTTTTAAAATGTGAAAGATGAAATCCGTTCAGGCATGTCGTTGCTCTAGCCCTGCTGAAACAACTGAATTTCTCTTTGTGCCCCTAATCAAACGCATGTGAGTATGTGAGTAGCTTCTGCTGTGAACTGTCACGGTGAGGAGATCTGACCTCCTCGCATGTGGTGTTCATGCGTGTAAGTGTGTTCTGGGTCAGGCCTATTAAACATGAAAAGCAAAGTGTCAGAAAAATGTGGCAGCCTTACAGAAGGCACTAAATGCTGAAAGATGGTGCTTGAATTTTCAGCCAAAAGTTAATCGATTATTGCCGGTGGGGTTTTTTTCCCTGTATGTGAGTTGCAGCTTTCCTCCCCTGCAGTCCCAAGGGATCACAAAAGACTGAAATTTTCCTTTTCCTCTTACGATCCAAGGCGTGAAGGTTGTCAGAAGTGACAAGTGATTTGGGGAGCTTGCATTACCAGGTGGTGAATTTGGGGACTTCAGAAGCCTGGCTTTTCAGAGGCTGAATGATGGCCTCTTTTTTGCTTTGAGGATACTTTCTGATCTCTCAAACTACGTGCCACATGTCTCAGGTCACTTCTAAAAGGTTTAATTGAAGGTGAACTATGTTCAGGTTTTTGTGCCTCTGTAAATAGCATAAATAATACCTTTATGCCTGTTTCTCATCTCTTTGGCATCATTCTTCATCACATGCACACACAGCTTCTCCTTAGCTGAGATGAACCATCTCATACAGACTTAACTCAAAAGATGTGCTGTAGCAGCTCTTGGTGAGGGTGTGGAGGGAGGAAAATGTAGGGGTGTTTTTTCCTCAAGATACCAGTCTTTTTTTAGGTGATGAGTGCAAGATACTGACACTTCAATGATGCTGTATGTGTACAGCGGTGTATATGTATACCAATTTTTTTTCTTATCTCTTTTTTAGTATGAAACTAATACTTTTTAGATCCTGCAACTGGATGAAGTGCTTCCTACCCTTGAGACTGTTAGGACAGCTCACAGCAGGGAGCCCTGTGCCCGGGAATGGGAGCGTGTGTGATCAGTCCTGTTCGTCTCGGAGCTGTTCCACCGGCAGGCAAAAAGGCACCGTGGCAGAGGCTGTCACGATGATGCCTCGGGAGCCATCACGTCAGACGGGCTTTCCCATGGCACAGCTTTATATGATGCTTTGGATTAGATCATAATGAGCCACAGAAATCCTTTGTGTTCTAGCAGATGGCTTAGGAGCACTTGTAAACCGCCATTAAAGCAGTTTATTAGTTTGTCGTCTTTGTGGCTGCTTGCTTTTTGTTTTAACCTGTGCATTCGATAAGTTGTGGTTTTTTTATAGTACTAAAGCTCAAGCTAACTTCATACAGCAGAAATGGTGTTGCTTAAAAGTATCATACAATAGTTTGGGTTGGAAGGTCATCTAGTCCAATGCGCTGCAGTGAGCAGGGACATCTTCAACTAGGTCAGGTTGCTCAGAGCCCTGGCCAACCTGACCCCGGATGACACCACCACCTCTCTGAGCAACCTGTGCCAGTGTTTCACTATCCTTATTGTAAAAAAAAAAAAATTCTTCCTTACATCTAGGGTGAATCTGCCCTCTCATAATTTAAAACCATTACCCCTCGTCCATGGTGATATAGACAGATGTTCACCTTGATGTGTTCTTTCATTAAATACATAAAATATTGTGTCTCTGTAAAACTGCATCTTGGAGCATTACATTGGTCCAGACACACTGGAAGTTTTTTTGTGGGATTTGTCTTAGGTGATAGCAAGTGTCAAAAGCAAAAAAACAATGTAATTTGTCAAACAGCAAAAGAAAAGTGCCAGATAGCTTTTCCCCTGTTTTAATTCTCTAGGGAGCGTTTGAGTTTATTGAAAGATGGACTTATTTCATAGTCAAGGCAAATTCAAGACCATGTTTAAATATAAATCAAGTTAGTTTACTGGTAGGGTTTTCAGTTACTTTTCTTGAAGTGGTTAGTAATTCTCTTCCGTGGAAACAAACGGACAGAAGTAGAGCCTTATGGCCTTTTATCATGGGCAATTCCTGAGAGAAATCTTCTTTCAGGCTTTACATTAACTAATGCGTTTAGAATGAGTCGTGGAGACAGAGTGAAGGTAACCTTATTGTTAAATATTTAAAATATTTATTAGAACAGTTCTGTGTAACTGTGTGTTTTCAGGGTCTAAATTCTTGCTCCAATTGGATTGAGGAAATTAATTATATAAATCAGCATGTATTTACAACAAACACTCTTTTTTTTTTCCGTTTAATCAATGTCAGAAAGAGAATGCACCAAAAAAAATCAGTGAACAAACTTAATTTTTAAATTTAAAAATAATAATGCAAATCTAATTTTTTTTCTTTCTTTCTCTCCTTAGGCTGCAGTTTGGAAAGAGCTCCTGTTAGCAACTATTGGAGAGCAGTTTACAGATTGTTGTGCAGCAGGTAATGTAAAAATGATTCAGGCTAGCATGACCAGTTGGGTTTGAATACAGAACACAGAAATGCTGCTCAAAATGGAATATGGGGCTGGGAGTCATCTTCACCACTGTTGTGATTAAGAGGAGGACTAAGAACAGGACTCGAGCTCAACATCTTGCATCCCTTGGAAGGCTTTCTAGTTATTAAATATCTGTTAGGCAGCATATGAATGTTAATATTGATTCTGCAGTACCAGGACTCTGGAAACCCAAATGACACTTCTGAACTAGATTTGTTTGTACTGTCACTGTTGGAAGCAGCTCGATTAGATGGATGCCCCCCTCTTAGCCCTCGCAGTCCCTTTTGGTTCTCCTGGCAGGGCCATATCACAATCCTGGCTCTCCAGAATCCCAGGTTAACACTCTAGCCAGGGGCAATATTTTCATTATAGCTTAAAAGTACTGCTTAGGTCAAAGTGATCTCTAGTGTAATTGAGTTTATATAGATATTTAAAAAAATACTTCACTGGTTTACTGGAAAACAGGCATTAATCATGCAGAAGCTCCCATGTTGCAAGGTTGCACGTTTTGTGTGGGAGAGCAGTGCTGGAGGCAGCCGCTGCGGCACAGCCTCAGCCTGACCTCTCAGCAAAGCTGCACCTGAGAATTTCGCACCAAAAAGAGCTTCTTTGGCAAAGCTTGGAGTTACCAACACTGGCAGCAGCATGACTGGGGCTTTTTTCTTTTTTTTTTTCTTTTCTCTTTTTTTTCCCTTCTTCCTTCCGTGTTGCTGCCTTGACAACATGTAAAGGAAAAAGAGAAAAAAGTCTGGAAAAGTTGGTGTCTGATCTCCACCAGATACTGTTCCTGAGGTTTTAGTTGTTTCACCCTCACTCCCCCACTTCTGCTTATAGGTGTTACCATAGGAGAATTATCACTAGTAGGTTATATTGCTAACCTTAATGGAGTCTTGTGATTCTCTCTTAATCGAGAATAAGAGTGCGAATAGAAAGATGAATAGTCTCATGGCACTTTATTAAAACCACTATGAGGTAATATTTCCAATAGTTTCTATAAATACTGTGTTTGTTTCTTTCTGGTAACTATTTTGTCTGGTTTGAACATCAGTATTCTCCTCACTGGAGATTGCTTTTTGTAATTTCTTCAGTTTGTTCATCTTTTGGGCACCGTTTCATAATACGTAAGTATCAAATTAGACATGTCTCGCTTTTAAATCATTCCTTAGTGATGCTTCCTCTTCTGTGCAGATGATGAAGTAATCGGGGTAAGCGTCAGTGTTCGTGACCGCGAAGATGTTGTGCAAGTCTGGAACCTGAATGCCTCCTCAGCAAGTGAAGCAAAAGTTTTAGACAAGATACATAAACTTCTGCCACACACAGCCTTTAAAGTGGTGTTTTATAAATGTGAGTATTTTTAATGTTAACGGCCACAAGAAACAAGATGCTGGTAGGGTATTTCTGTGGGAGTGTCCTGCCTGATTCATCATTAACCGTTTGGAAATGTAACATCCCTCGTTGCATTACAGTTACGGCCCTTCAGTGTAAAAGCTGGCTGCCACTGAGAAACAAGAGATATTTTCACGTTAATTTTAGAACATGTTTGGTTTCATGTTCAGTATGCCTGATTCATAAATTGAGTGAGACAAGTCTCTTGGTAACTCTCAAGACTATATGCTGTTCAATTTAAGTATTCATTTAAAGGAAACACGTACAATCTGGATTTTATGGGATGTCTTACGCTTAGGATCTCTTATTTTCAGGTGTAACTGTATTATCAGAATAGTGGGTTTCCACAGATCACTTATCGGCATATCGTGTCTTCGTTGACTGCTTTATACGTTGTCTTCTCTCTTGTAGTCTTTTCAACTCCTTGACAGAATTAACATGTTCTTTTTTTCCTTCTCTCTTCCTCAGCACACAGAGAGCATCATGCTTTTGAAGGCCGACGGGGAAAACATTAAGAGCAGCTCGTTCATTGGTGTTTGGTGTTTTGAGGTGGCCAGGACAAGGAGGGTGGCTGGAAGCCCTACAGAAGCACTGCACATGTTGGCCCGTTTTGAATTTCTAACGGATCAAACTGGGAAAATGAGGAAAAAGAGCTGCCTTGACCACTAAGCATGCAATTCATTGCTTCTAGTTTGGGGTTTCTTTTTATTATTATTCTTTGTTTCTTAAAAAAAATACTTTGTCCTTTTTTATTTTAAATTGGATTATATTTGTTCCTATTTTATCAAGGTAACAGGCTTTTATTTCTTCTGTACTGTACTTAAACGCAGACGTGCACAATGATGGTGTGCAGCTTTTCCTAGATGTGCTGTACATGGAGGAATACTGACTTGGTGAAATGTGGTTTTGAGTTTCATTTTAAAACATTCCTATCATGTTAAGATTTTTTTTACTCCAGTTTTTGTCCCAAGAGAGAAAAAGAAACTGCACTGCATTTATTCTAATACTCAATGTAATCTGCTCTTGCACTGACAATGGCGCACAGACTGTAAAAGTAAGTAGTAAAGTGTTCACTAAACAAGTGACAAAAGAGAACACGTTTATATTGGGACTAACCCTCTGTGGGATGACATTAACAAATGCTTTAATTAAAGTGATTTCAAAGGAGCCCTTGTTCAGACTAGAATGAAGAAACCCCACAAACTCCACACGTCTCATTGAAGAGGGGATGGGATGGGTGTTTTTTAATGTTTTTACATTGTATGGTTTCTTATGGTATTTTTCTATACGTTCATGAAGAAGTGTCACAAATCATTTCTAATGCATTAGATGAACTGGATCCACCCCTCACACTTCTGTGAGTATTTTCAGCCCATGGCTGCACCCACAGAGGTCAGTATCAGAATTGCTGCTGAGCTCAGTGCAGAGGAACAGATCCCATCTTTTGTAGTTTCAAGGCATCATGAATTAAGTGACCTTTTTGTTAAAAATAAAAATACAGAAAAGCAATTTATTTTTGTGTTGCAGTGTGAATATGAATACAAGCAGTTATTAATATAAACAATGTTAATCTTTAAATGTCTGTAGTAATTCTTCGAGGTGTTGGTTTGTTTTAATATACTACCAAAGATGGATGTTCCTTTTACAAGGAGAAGCTACAAGGTGAGGATGAACATACGCTCCACTGAGCATTGCTTCATTGTCAAGAGGTGTTTGTTTGGAAACTGTTCAAGTTGCACTGATGTCCACATCTTTAGTATATTAAGAGGCAGCCATTAAAATAAAATAATTTTTAAAATAAGGGTTGCACGTTTGATGTTTGGTTGTTTGATTTGGGTTTTTATTGGTTTTTTTTTGTTTTGGTGGGATTTTTTTTACAACTTTCTCTGTATTTATGAATTTAAACTGCACAGTTAATAAGTGTTATTAATTAAACAGATTTTCTAAAATCCAAATGTCTTTCTTCTATAATAGCTTTCTGAGGTTAAAAGTTACTGGTCCTGCTTTTTTAAACCTGTGATTTTTTTCAGCAAAACTTATTCTCTTAGGAACTATCTCTGTCATTCGTAGACAAAAAATATTTTTAAACTTTTTTTTTTGCTATTGTTGTTATTAAACCGCTACCCCGTCATGCTAGCTGATGTTTGCAGATGTCATGTATAAACAGACTCCAGCCCAGCGTGATGGAGTCAAAAAGTGACTTTGGAGAAGTAAAGGGTAGAAAACTTCGATAAATCAATGGCTTGATGAGCCGAGGTTTCCCACTTGGAATACTTTCTTATCTCTGGAGGAAACGTGAGTGGAATACTAATGGAGAATTAATCACATACCCTCTGCTTATTTATACTTCTGGGAAGAAGCCAGAGCCTCTCACCTGTCCTCCAGGTTTGTTTTGAGCACAGACATTGACTCCAGTAGGGTCCGATCTGTTAGCAGAAGTGACCAATCTGGTGATGCCGATGGAACTTGTTAATTTAAAGTATTACTTTATTCATCTTACTGAAAGAAATAATTTTAGTGTAGTTGTCTTGCATGGCACTCACATATTACAGACCTCTCTGCTTGAACATTGGATAGAGATTGAGAGAGATTTTATCCTGGCCATAGGATAGCGTGACTGCACGTTGACTACCAGAGTCCGTGTTGTGAACTGTTGACAATTTTTCATTGTTCTAAATCCCTGGTCTATAAAATCAGGGGTGTTTTATCTCTATGGCTTAGTTCTGATGATACTTATTATTACTCAGAATCTAGGTTGAATTACTTCTGACTAAAATTCAGTGTATTGTATGCCACAATGCAAAACTGGGCTTGAATCAAAATGAGTAACACAAGTTTACAGGAACATGACAAATTGCATATTGGAATTTTGCAAGCATTAATTTAAAGACGTTGTTGAATTTTTGAATGGACTTCCCTATTGATCCCCATAGCACAGATGTATTTATACCAAATGATGTTGAACAGGTGGAGTTTCTTGTAGTCTTTTAACTATTTATTACTTTTACCTGGAGCTCTGCTTTATTGTACTTGATTAAACGAACTCCCCCATACTGCTTCAAAAACATCTAAATTGTTTAAATGGATATTGAAGAAGAGCCTACAGCTTCCTATCAAAATGAATTTCTGCTGGCATTTCAGTATAAAATTCAAACATCTAACTTCCATGGGGACATACAGTAAAGAAACTCGAAATTGCTGCATTAGCTGAATTCAAGAAACCTGCTTTCCTCTTGGGGTGATAATGAGCCCTGGCTGATACCTGCCCATGCTGGGACAAGCCTTAGGGGTTCATCTGGTGTTTCTGATGTGGCAGGCCAACTAAAGCTTTCATGTAGCTGAAACACTTATTGGTCTTATTATTTTTATTTTTTTTTAGGAACTTCATGTCCTTGATTTACCTGTCCTGCCACCCATTTCTTGCTGCATGGGAAGCTGCTGTTGCACAGGGCTTGTCCTCTGTCCTGGGAAGCCAGGTGAGATGAGAGGTGGGGAAAAGAGCTCTGGTTGGCTTTAGAAATGTTCACAGCACCTTGTAAAAGGTGCTCACAGCATCTTCCTTGGGAGAGCTTGGATGCTACATGGTGGGGGGATGTAACCCGAGCACCAGCCCCTGGGGCAGAGGAGATGCTGGCTGGGCTATGGCTGAAGCTGCAGGGGCAATTGGATCCAGAAGGGACAGCAGAGGATTTAATAGCTTTTTACTTGGAGTGTTATGCTTCTTGTGCTGGGTTATACTTTCCCAGGGCTGAAGATGGCTGTTGGCAGCAGGTGGGGCTGAGCTCTAGTTGTTCCCCCCAATTTTGAGGGCATCTCTAATACCTCTCGGTGGCTCCCCAGGCTGCAGCACAACTGCTGCTGGAGGGATTAGTTGGGAATTTCACTTAACAGGGATGAAGGGCTGCCTTTTGGGGCTGGCTAATTAACAGGATTCTACTCTGGTAATTAAACAGCAGCTTGCTGAACACAACTTAGTTGATGAAATCTTTGGAAAACATAACAATTAGCAGGCAAGGAATGGCAGCTTTGCCTCAAAAGCCTATCCCCAACCAGTTGCTGGTATGGTTTTAACCATTCATTCTCCAACAAAGACGGTATTGACTCTGCCTTTAGATGGGTTTGCTGCTGTCATTGGACAGCTTGTTCTCTGCCGCTGCAGCAGCAGCTGGTTCCTCTAGGGCTTCATCTCAGCTGCAAGTGCTTGAGATGTCCCACTTGTAGCTTTTTCAGAAGACTCCTCCAGGGCTGGCTTTTAAGAAGGCAGCACCAGAGAAAGGTGTGTTTGCCACCTCAAGAATAAACCCTTTGCCCTCCCACAGCAGCAGCAGTGCTGGGGCTGCCGGCTCAGCCGTACGTGCCTTTGCACAGCCCTTCTCTGCAGGGAGGAGGATTTCCACCATGGTTACTCCACACAGAAGAGCATCTCCCTCCTCTGATAGCTATACGTGCTGGAGAGGTGGCAGTAAGCACATGGGGTTTCTTCACCAGGCACTTAGACCATTCACATGCATGGAAATGAGCTGTGCTTTAAGACCTCTCTCTGCTGGGTTTGCTCACTCTGTCCTGTTGTTCGTTCTTAACTGCCTTTGCAAAGGGGTCCTGGAAATGAGAGATGTACCAGAATTATTTATTTGAAATTTTTTGGGTCTATGACTTATTTGCGCTGTGGAGATGCTTGTGGAGTTTTGTTTGGAGAGCAGTGTTGAAGAAAGAGCAAGTAGAGGAGAAGGTGCTTTTACGTAGTAAAATCAAAAAAATCAAGCAGTGCTGCTTGATTGCTGTAGAGGAGCACATCAAGAGGTCTTCAGTTTAAAGCCATTTCTTGTAACAGGCTTTACTCGATCTTCTGTGTGCTTTTATTTTAGTGTGGCACATCCAGGACAGGTTGGCACACTCTCCCCAGTAGGAATTAACTAACTTAATACTTCAGAGCAAGAAACACAAAAGCTCTGTGGGTTGGAAGGGGCTCAGTCACTGCTTTGCCAGTTGAGGGGAGTACAGAAATCACTTCTTATATTCTTCCTCCAGCAGGATTGACTTAGAGGGGGATGAAGCTTAAGAGTTGTCTTAAAACAACTTAAACAAGTGTGACAGAGGAAAATTATTGGTCCCAAGCAGCTTACAGAAGCCCTCTCGTCTGCAGCCACATGTGGAAGGGAGATGCTTCTGACTGGAAACCGTTCATGTCTTCATCTTTCTACCTCTCCCTCTCTTGTAATGATTCTCTTAGGACAACGACGGTGAGGAAATTAGATTAGACAAACAGTGGGAGATCCCACAGCTTGCTATAAAAGCCACCTCCAATCTTCCGTACACTTTGACAGCTCTCAATTTCCTAATTTGACAAGTTAATGAAAACTGAATGATTAGTGAAGCCTTATGTAGCGTGCAGCTGGGAAAGGGGGCTGTGCTCTGCACTGGGGCTACCCACCCCAGCACCTTCCTCCTACCCAGGCTACAAAACCCTCATCCCTGGGAGGGAGGCAGCGTGTGCTGGAGCTTCAAGCCGGGAGCCAGTGTTTGCAGTTGCAGTGTTAGTGCAGAGCTCTGCAAGATGCTCCCATGCCAGGAGACAAGTGGACTTGGCTTGGTGCACGTGCCATCCCCGAGAAGCCGAGCTGCAGTGTTTGACCTCCTGGTGTTTGGCTTGGCTGGCCCACCTATCATTTCCTTCCACTCTCCCCAAGGCTGTGTGCAGGTAGTGGAATGGGCTGGCTGAGTCCAGCCAAGCTTCATACAACAGAAGATGTCCCACCTTGCAGGAGAAGACTTGCACCTCCCAGGCACAGCATCCCTGGAGCGGGCAGGTGGCCGTCCGTGTGTCACTGTGTTCAGCCTGGTGTTCTACGCTGGGATATGAGCCGGGAGAAAGGATTTCAAATGTGGTAGAGAAACTACTGGCTGTTGGGAGGAGTGTTCTGGAGAGGTCCCAGGGTGTCTTTGCACAGCAGTGAGGCCAGGAGCAGAGTTTTAGGTCTTACTGTTCCCCTGGTGCAAGCCCAGTGGCCACAATGTGCTCCACCTCATGGAGAAACCGGGAGAGAAGGGTTTCCATCAGTGCACCGAGACTCAGTAAATAAGCAAATTGAAGCAGACTGGAAGCAAAAAGCGAAGTAGGTATCATTCATCATGCGAGGGGGCCTGGGGTATGTTCCAGCTTGTAATGCGTAAAGGAGAGCAGTGTTATGAATAGGCATGGGATGAATCCCCTTCTTTTTGGATCATGGTTCTGAGTAATAAACATGCGAGACAATTTGTATAAAACAGTGAGGATTCTTTCCTAGAGAAGTCATTTAAAGCTATATTTGCACATCAGGGAACAGTTCACAGGAATGTTTTGTAGTTACATTTCCATACAAGCGTGCAAAGAGAAAACAAGGCGGTCAGCAAGTGATGGATGGTGCATGTAAACCTGTGCGATGCTGCGCTCTCCCTGGGGTACTAACCATATCGCACGGCTTCCCATCCTACTGGGAAAACATCCAGCCTGGCACCCTGTACCCCTGCCTTCCCTCCTCCAGCTGTCGGGTGGATCACATCATAAATGCAGTATAAAGTAGAAGGGAATTTTTCCTGAGTGTCTTTTGGTCACAAAAATGTTTCTGGAGTAGGAAAATCTTGACCTGAATGCATTAAGTGCTACTGGCTCTTAGCGGCGTTTAAAAACATTATTTTTCTGTAAAAAGGAGAGGGTGACTTGCTGGGTAAAATGCAAAATGATCCTGCAATATGTGGCACAGGCATGGTCTGCACAGAAAGTTTGCTGATTTTTTTTTTTATTTTTTATTTTTTTCTTAGGCATAATTTTCTGAGGGACTTTTTTGGTTTGCTTTGCTTTTGGTATTTCCCAACTAGCTTGTTAGTCACTCCCCACACTCTGCAGCAGCAGCAGCTGCAGCTGCACTGCTCTTATGGCTTTGTCTCTGGGATCCTCCACCCTCTCACTGGGGCTGTGTGGTGGGGGGCTACTGGATGGCTCTCCCAGAGTTTCTCCTAGCGGAACACCTGACCTTTCTTTCTGTTTTTGGAGGCAATCACCCCCTGGAGCCAAGCCAGTGACAAAAATGATATGGGCATCCTCGTTGCCCTCGCTTCCATCCTTCTTGCTCCCTTTTCACCATTTCTGGCAGCTCACAGCCTTCATCCACCTGAGCCACCCCTCTCATCCTCCGTTGCACATTTCTGGAGTTAGCCTGAAGTCTATAGGGAGCCTGCCCCTCCCCTGCATCTTACAGAGTTGTCTTCAAATAAAATGAAGGAGCAGCAAACCCTCTGCTGATGACTGCCACCCAGCTTCCAGAAAACCTCTCAGTTTTGTTTTTTGGGGGTTTTTTTTGGTGGGGGTTTTTGGAGGGGTTTGGTTTTTTGGGTGTTTTTTTTTGAGAACCAAATCCTAACAGACCTGCAGACTTAAGAAGGTCAAACCAGAAGGCTGGATGTGGCCCCGCAGAAAATACCTAGCTGGGATCTCTGAGGGCAGAGCAGGGTGCTGCACCTCTGCCTCTGTGATTATTCTTCCTAATTGTTTTTATCATAGATCTTGGGTTTTTATGAGGAGGGACCTACTGACCTGGCTCCAGTGTGGAGGGTGGCAGACCCTCCATGCTGCTTGCAACCCATCTCCCACCCTGGCATTCACCTTTGCAAACTGGAGCCTGAGCTGGTTGGAAGCAGCATCTGCTTTTCCTGAGTTTTGCCTGTGAAAGTGGAATCCCCTCCAAGCTGGTGCGGTGCGTGCTGCTGCTCCAAGGAGCAGAAAGCTTCCTTCCACCGCCCGCATCCAGACCCTAATCTTTGGGATTAGGCCTCTCTCTGATCCTCCTGTGAGCACAGGATAAGATGAAGCTTTGAAGAACAGGTCTTTTGAAAGTGTGGCTTTCCTGGCACACCGAATCAGCTTGCTGATACGCTGCAAGACGGGGAGCAGCGTCTGATTTCGGTGTGTGCTTGTTCTGCTGCTCCTCGGTGAAGGAGCTGTTCCTGGCTGCCTGGACAGAGGTGCTCCTGCTGTGCACCCAAGGGTGCCAGATGGTGCAGTGGTTGCTCTTGGTGTTTTGTACCCCCTGGGTGTCTGCCACTGAAAACCTCAGAGCCATGAGGAGGTGGAAGTTCAACATTTCCAGTAGTTTTAGTGTTTGAAGCCTGCAATGGCTTCCAGATTTAAGTGCAGTTTTTATCATCTTTTTTTTTTCTCTCTCTACTGAAATAAAGAAGCCATTAGAGATGGTCTGTAATATGGAAGACACATGTTTTTATAGCGTTACTGTTTATATAGCAGCAGTCTGGACTGGAAAGCTGATCATCTTCTAGGAAAATAAATTATCTCTGCTGCTCGTGCCCCAGCCTGGAGCTTCCTTTTGAAGGCTCCTAAGTTTTGGACGTAGAGCTTTTTAGTAATTAAAAACTTACTTCATCTTCAGGTGCGGGTTTTTTGTTTTATTTTGGGGGATTTATAAATTTAAAAGCCAAGCAGCTCGATGAGAAAACACCTGCAAAGAGTTTGTCAGGGCAGGGCTCTCCTGGTGGAGCTGCCATGAGATGGCACTGCAGCACCGAGCATGGAGAGACCTGCACTGAGCTTCCACCCGCCGGGCTGGGCAGGGAAGCACCCTTCCTTGGGGAAAAAAAAATGCCAGGGAAGAGAAAGGCCTTATGTAAGGATAATTCTGCTATTAGTCAAGGGGAGCTGTCACGGAGCCGTGTCTGGACTGGACTTTTCCTGCTTACACAAAGCACATAACGCTGTAGGAATTCATGTATAAACAGTGCAAAAAAGAGGGGAGGGGGAGACTATCTAAGTTGTGAGAAACAGTAAGAAAATGGATTTTCTTTCACTGTTGCTTACAAATTCAGGAAGTCTGTGATTTCTGGGGGGTTTCTGAGCATAGCCGCGGTGTAACTTGCTACTAAACTTGTGTGTTTCTCACTTTCTTTGAGCATATAGAGAGCTTCAAACAAGCAGAGGAAGAGGGGAGAAGCTGTGGTGACTGGGCAGCTTTGTGGATGAGGCGAAGGGCTGGCTGTGCCACCCAGGCATCGCTCCTTGGACATGGGACAGGGGATCTTCCCGGGGCTGTGTGCTCCTGATAGCACACAGGAAAAGCACTTTGTCCACACCAGTGTAAAATATCTTCTTCATGGACTGCTATGCAACACATCACTAGAAAAGCTCCGTCGTGTTGGTGGTGCCTCTGACAACATAAATGAATCATAGAACAACTCAGGTTGGAAAAGACCCTTGGGATCATCGAGTCCAACCATTGACCCTGCACTACAAGTTCACCCCTAAACCATATCACCCAACAGCCCATCTAAGCAACACTTAAACACGTCCAGGGATGGCGACTCAACCACCTCCCTAGGCAGTCTGTTCCAGTGTCTGACCACTCTTTCTGTGAAGAAACTCTTCTGAAAAGCCTTTTGCCAGCTGTTTTGTCCAAAGCCAGGCAGAAAGCATGGGGTGGAGCATGCTGCAATTTCTAATTAATTGTAATGAGAAATATTAAACCATGGAGGGGGCCTCTACATACCATGAGTGGTTTCTTCCCTTGCTTGAGCTGAAGTGAATAGCTGCCTTTCTCCTTCATCTCCCCACCTAGAAATACGCTTTTTTTTTTGGTGCTCAGACAGTGCTTTGGCTGAGTCTAACTCTTGGAAAGTAAACAACGGCACATCAAATGCATTTCTACCATCAGAGAGCAAGAGCGGACTGTTTCTCCACGACTGTTTCTACTCTACGGCGCTGACAAGGTCAGGAGCAACTGGGGAAAAATTCAGCAAAATGGCACATCAAATGCATTTCTACTACCAGAGAGCAAGAGCGGACTGTGTCTCCACAGCTACTCTACGGTGCTGACAAAGTCAGGAGCAACTGGGGAAAAATTCAGCAAAACCCACCCCTGTGAGTGGGCTAGGGGTGGTGATACACTTTTGCTGCTCCCATGGCATGAGGAGGGTTTGGTGACTGGGGCCAGCAGTGGGATTTTCCCTGTTGATATGTTAAACCGCCATCGTTAGCTTGTGGTGCTAATAACCCGTCAGGTTATTAACTTGCCCAGCACTGGTGCCCCTCAGGACATGAGCAGTGCTGGGGGGCAGCTGGCTGTGTTGTTGAGTGTTTTTTAATGTAGTTATAATTTCAGCATCCCCCTGGCTGCCGCCTGCTCTGTGGTGCCAGGCGCAGCTCCACCTTGCACGGCACAGCGATGCGCACCCCAAAACACCCGCCAAGGGGTACTCGCACAGGTCACCCCAGGGAACTGCATTTTCCTGGGCTATCATTAGGAAAAAGGCTCTAGCAAAGGGTAGCCTGGTACCGAGGCCACCTTGTCAGCAGAGATGGTATTTCGTGGCTGTACCAGGTTGCAGAAATCCACCTGAGCTCCAAGACTTCATTTCTGCAACTGCTGATGGAGTTCTGCTTCTCCTTGGCACCGTGACCTGTGTTATCTCTGCCCATTACATAAAGCACAACAAATAAAAGCAGCCTCTTGTACTTGACCCGCATTTCATCGAGGTCCCTTTGTCTTTCCTTGTTTTACCCCTCAGACAAGGAGCAGACAGGACATTCCTCCTTCCTGCTCTGCTCCAAACCCAGCCTGGCTGAGCCCTCCAGGCACTACTCTTGATGAGCAGCCAGCTACTACATAGGCAGGAACGTTGAGGTTTGTTTTTTTTTATTTTTCTCCAAAGGCATAAAACTTAGTTTTTAAGGGTGTTTTTTAAATGGGACTTTGGGGAATAATTACCCTTTATGCTACTTCAAAGAAGTCCCCAGCACGCTTAGCACTACCCTCTGAGGACCATGCCTGTTAGGAAAATACGCTGGCTTAAGCATCCTGTAAGTAATACGAACTTTAACTGATGGTACTTAGTGCAAATGGGCTAACGCTCAGATGGTTGAGTCTCCTAAATGCCATTCAGGATATTTTTGCACCAATTGCAGCCTATTCATCAAAATAAAATGCCAATAAGTAAAGCATTACAATGCTTTCAGAGGGGAGTGTGCAAAGGAAAGTAGGTGAATTCTGCCCCCAAATGGATATTCAATCTTATAACAAGTATTGTGTATTAAAAAAAGGGAGCGCCTTGGCTCCTCGCCATGCTGCAACCGTAGGGCTAATGCTTTATCTCCATTATCTTTCAGCTGCACTCCTGCCTCTCTTGGATGTGGACACTGAAATGAAGTAACTTGCGGCCAGCTAATCAGGATCTATTTCATTAGCTTGTCCTCTCAAAATGGTAACCTGTGCCCAGATAAGGGCAGGGCAGGAGCTGGGGCTGCGAGGGCTGAGGGAACACCCTGAGGCATCTGAATTTCCCGGAGAGGTTGCTTGTCTTGGATGTTTTTATTGAGGAATTGTAAGGAGCAGGGTGGGAGAAGGCAAAGGTGCACGGGGAGTGCCTCCTACTTGCACGGCCGGGAGCAGCATCACTCAGCCCAGTCCTTCCTGGGACGTGCTGGAGCTGTGCTCAGCCCTCCTGGTGAATGGATTATCTGAGTGTTTCTGCCCTCCTTTGCTTACCAGCAGCCAGCCACAGTCCTGGCCTGGGCTCCCGGTGTTTGCTTGTGCAGTGCACCCTGAGATGTCTGCTGGGGCTACCCAGTGCTGCAGGGTGACACCTGAGAGTGAGGAGACCTGCAGCTCAGACCTGTCACAGCTGACCCCAATAGCAAATATTTTTTAAGAGCTTTTTGCTGTCTCCTGAGCTCATCTTTTCCAGCTTTTTCTCCACAACTCCAACGATGCAGCACGCACCCCTCCTATTTTCACCATCTCTCCCTAAGTCTTTTTAAGGGGAAGCCAAGAGCCTTGGCTGTCTGACCCCAGGACCTGGTGCTTTAAAGCAGCCAGTTACCTGCAGAGAAGCCTGCAGGAACTGGCAGCACCGTCGGGACAAGTCATGGGGTTGGGATTCACCTGCAGGGAGCAATTGCTGCATGCAAGAGACCTTTGGCTTCACCACTGAGCTGCCTGCATGTACCTGGCAGCAGCACTCCAAAGCTGGCATGGGGATTTCTGCCTGCTGTGGTCATCCCATGGAGGAGTTTATACCACCGTACAAAGGACACATGTTAAAGGGCCACCAAGAGGGGGGATTTGGCATGGTGGGGGGCCCACAGGTGCCAATGGCAGGGAGATGGTTCAGCCCATCGTTGCGGGGATGTGCAGGGCACACCAAAACTGAAGCCCACAAGGTTTTTGGATGGGGACCAGGAGTGCAGAGAAGCTCTTCCCTGCTCTGAGCTCATTCCATCTCAGTCAGTCCCATCCCTGCCACCCCCACCACAGCGGGGCCCTGGCTCGTCACACCCACGTCGGTGCAGTGCGTGTGTTTTTTTGTTTAAAACCATTACAAATGTAAATAATCCTCCTCAATTACAAAAGCTTGTGCGGACTGGCATCTTTAAAGGAAACTCTGAATGAGCTACTGGCATGGAGCTTTTTCAAATACTTGGAAAATTTGCTAAGTCTCCTGAAACAAAAGCAGGCGCAACCTCCTGCTCCTCTGCCGCCTGCCCTCCCTCAAAGCCAGGCACTCCAAAAGCCAGCCCACCAAGAAGCTGCCACTGCTTGGGCAGTAACTGGGTGACAGGAAGGGTGGCAAGGGATGGAGAAGCCACCTGCCGGGGACAACAGCAAGGGCTGCGACGGCCCCACTGCAGCCCATCTCTGGCTGCTCCACTCGCAGAGCACTGCCTCAGGGCAGCACCTTATCAAACATCTCTTTCGCTTTGGCATCTGTTTCCCTCCTGATTTTCATGCTTTTCCCCTTCTGCAGTGGCCTAAACTTCTTTTTTTTTTTTCTTCTTATTTTCCAACACAGCCTCTTTCAGGTAGCCAGCGCTGCTCCCCTCCACTCAGGCTGAAGTTCTCAGGGCCAGGCACTGAAAGGACGCGCACAAACCATTTGGACAACGCATCACTCGGCCAGACTGGACCAGATGGAAGTGAAATCAATGGTTAAATAAAGGCGGTGGTTGCCTGTACACAATGTGATAGTACTTCCAAAACAATGAAACATATTATATCAGATTTGATATCTGCTATCAATTGAGATTGAAGGTATTGATCCGGGCTGATTGCTGGGGACAATCAGAAAGTGGAAGGGTAATTGACTGTCATGTCCTGCATTGATCGGGCACCGCAGTTCACAGCAGCCAACAATATTTTCAAGTACTTTGCAGCATCTCCTCTAATAAAGAAATACCGACTTTAAGTAAGAAAGTGACTTACATGCACTCCCATTTAGAGGGTGGGTGAGGCCGTTCTTAGTCAACATGTCATTGCCTTAATCAAACTGAAAGATTGTCAACAGGAAAGTGCCAGGGCAGGAAAACATGGATTTATGTTTGTGTGTGTGTGTGTGTGTGTCACTGTGAGCCAACGCAGTGCTGTAGGACCACGGCACTCCTTGCTGCTCAGCTGCAGCAAATATTCAAGGAGGGCCTCCGAGACAGCGAAGGCACTGCACATGGGCCACGTGCCAGGAGAGTGTGACCTCCTCTCTCTAGGTTGTTTAAAATATTAAAGCAACAAATATTTTATACCATGTGTTCAACCAGAGCTGGTTGGCAGCTGATCCAGAAAAACTGTCCTGGGAGAAGAGCAAATTGGGAAACATCCCAAGTTGCTGCAATCAAACCCACAAAAAGCTCATATAAAATTTTTACATATAATCAGAAGGATGGAAAAATTACCTTATTCCCTGCTGTGCACTTCAGATTAATATAGCCAAACATTATTCAATCCTAATACATACGGTGACCATGAAGCAGCTTCCTGTACTTACTAGAAACATGCAGATAAAATGGCTGTTCTCTTAGAGACGTGTTGGTTGTTAATAATCTATACTATCTGACATTACTGCTCCTCACCTGCAAGCTCTTACAGCCAGGGACTGCTCCCTGTGAACAGAGGTCTAGTGAAGTCTATAGGATTTAGTTGTTCAATTAGGTTCTTGTGTCTAAATAGCTGAGTGAACCTGCCCATGGAGTGGGTTCAAGGGTAAAGGCCCTAATTCTGACTCTGCAAACCCCTAAGCCTTGGGGCACCTCATCTTCCCCAGCTGTGATGCAGAGGGATGTCTCAGGTGTTTCTTGTCCTGGTTGTGCTGTGCAGCTTCTTCGGGGATGTTCTCTCCCAAAACACAAGCCCAAGTTCTGAAGGAGGACTCAGTGGGAGCATTTCTAACTGGCAGTGACTGGCACAGTCTAATGCTGGGCACTGCTGGGCTCTTGTGCTCGCTTCGCCCCAGCACCACAGCCAGATGTGCACAGCATGGGGGCTGCCAAGGTTTGTATTATGGAAGCAACATTTTCCTGGTCTGTAACATTCAGCTGATGTGACTGCTGTCTCCCACCACAGCTCCTGGTACCACAGGTGTCCGAGCCCATTCCAGAGGTGGTTGCAAAGTTGTGGCTAAAGCAAAGCCACCTGAACGCTGTGTACAGGCAGATTTGGGAGGCTTTTGTGTGTTTGTCTCAGATTTCCCAATGTCTGGCAGCCTGTAGGGAGCTGCCAGATGTCCGGAGATGCTGACCTCGCCCAGTAAGCATGCACGAGCTCTTCCACAACAGGCTCAGAGCAAGTCCGGTGCCTCCAGCATCACGGGACTGGCTGTGCATGTGCTGTCTGGTCCTTTTAAGAGCATGTAGGAAGCCCAGGAGATGCCAGGGTTTCTGCCCACACACCGTGCCAGCAGCACAGGGAGCTGCCTTTGGTCGACATTATGCCTCCTGAAGTCCTTGTGCTGGGCTGCAGCACTATTTATTCAAGACATTTTAGTAGAGTTTTGGGAGCGATATATTGGTGGGAAATGGTATGCAGGAAGAAACCAATGTGTTTTGTGCACACGCACAAAGCATTGCCACTAGAGATCCGTGTCAGTGCGTAGCCTCTGCTCCTCGAGTACTTGCTCTAAGCCTCAAGTTTGGCTTATAAATGGGACTTAATGAGCTGCCCTTGACTGTAGCCAGATTTCTGATTTCCCTCCCAGCTTTCAGATGCTCACACTTCATTTCAGTGTGTTTTGGGCACTTCTCACCCACTGCAGTGGCTACGATGAGATGAGCTGCGTTCCTCGCCTTCAGTTTCGGTCTGTTAAACAGCTCAGCCCAATCTCCTTTTGATTTGCTTCATCTTGACTTTTTTGGTGCTGCTGGTGAACCGCAGCACCCATCGCTCGCTCACGTCTCAGGGTGCTGCTGGGGGGGTTGAGGGGGAGGTGGCTGAGACATCGAGCTTTCGCAGAGCCGAGCGGCAGCCCCACGGGCCACGGCCTGTGAGTCAGCCACCCTGCGCTGGGCAGCGAAGGCACACAAAGAGGTTTCTCATCCCACCTGAGTTTCCTTTCCTGGGAAGCGAGGTGGCCGCGCCAGGGTGTGTGGGCTGCGCGACCTTCCCCGGGGAGTCAAACCCAAACTGAGCTGACGGAATAGCTGTAGTCTTGAGCGCCCAGAGCAAAAACCTTCCCATGCTGGAGGCTTAAAGTGCTGATTAAACAGAGCTGGCTGGCCCCAGGTCATAGACGAGGTGCTGGCTCAGTCCACGGCTAAACATGCAAGAGAAACAGAACAAGTGCTATTCTAGATCGGGTCAACGAATCAGTCACTTCAGAGAGAGGTAAATCCTACAAACAGCACCCACGTGGTGCTTACCCCTCTGCAAAATGTGCTGTTAATCCCAACAGTTCCATACTGGTGAGTTTATGGAAGTGTAAGACCAGGATCCCCTCCGACCCCTCTTAAAATAACTCCACACTCGCTTCTGAGCAAAGAGAAATTGCCCTCTTCCCATTACATCTACTGGAGAGAGGATTAAGAGAATGAAGAAGAAGAAGGTTGGCTGAACCAGCAGTTAGCACTTAGGATGAAAAAATAAAAATTTAAAATGTCACAGCGTCAATTTAAGCAAAACAAGAAGCATTTCTCCTTAGCAAGTGGATATATTGCAGAACAAGCAGGGCAAACGCATGCCACAGCTTAGTGAAACAAGAGTTAAAGAACATCAAATCATTCCCTGTGATGGATCATTAAGAATGTGGAGTCTAAATGTGCGGTAAGATTACAGCATCGTGCAGATGTTCCCATGCCGGCAGCTTATTTTGCATATTGCAAAGTATATAGATGATTCCTAGCAGCAAATATATACAAAGACTAGCCTGTCCTGTGGCAAATGCACATTTGAATTGTTCTACAAGGTGAATTTTGTGGGGTGGAAAGGACTGATTTAAACTGCTGCCTGGGATTACAGCTGTCTTTACCCAGCAGCGGGATGCGTCTGCCCATAACCTCTCAACCTTCACCCAGGCACGGTTTACAGGAGGAACAGATGAACAGGGAGTGAGATGGGTTAAATAAGAGAGGAGGACAAAGTAAGTAAATGCCCATTTTTTTGGTTTTTTTTTACATGTATATATCATAAAAAAATTTAAGGCAACCTTCCTCCTGCTCATTAGCACTGCAAAAACTACAGCTGTAGGAAGAATTCAGGAAAAGTAATCAGCAGCACAATTAAGCAATCTGCCATAATGACAGAACACAACATTAGGGTAGAATAATCAGAAACATATATATTTTTCCTTCTTGATTTTCATTTCCCACCCAATGACTTGCTTTTGCAGGGTGTATATAAAAAAATGCCCAATAGAAATGCTCATATTTATTTGCAGCAGCTTATAGATCTTGCTCCAGTGAGGATGCCCACGTTAATTCTTGTCAATCACTTCCATCTAATGTTATTTTTATAATGGTTTTTTTTGAAAACTCAATGACTGAGCTGCTTTCCACTTAATTTTGGCACTCTGACTGGTGTAAAGTCCTTTCACTTGAAGGGTCCAACTCCTTTGACTGGAAGGTGTCAGTCTGTACAAAAAAGCCCGGAGCTGAGCTCTCTGAAGTGCTGCTGGCCATCCCACCTGAGGAAGCAGAGCAGGGAGATGGTTCAACCTCCAGCTCCTGCTCGGGAGATGAAAATGCCTACACCTGTGAGCAGACAAAGAGAGAACGGGCCTGACCTGCTTCATCTGCACAAGCTGTGTTCCCAGAGCTCCCCCAGGCTCTAAGAGCCCGTGAGGAAGGTAAGGTCCTTTCCAAGGAGGTGGTTTGGAAGGAGAAAGGGGTTCTTCCCTGAGGAGGGTGTACCATACACCTCAGCTTTCTGCTATTTGTGCATTGAGGCTGGTTGGACTGAGGTCAAAAGAGAGAAGGTAGTTTTGTGTGGCTGTGGGGAGACAGGTCTTCTCCTCGGGCTCTTCTAAGGTGGGCTTACTGGCTGCTGGGGGGGGGCTGCCATGACAAACTGGGAGGGAAGCGGTTTTGGTACAGCCAAACTGGTGGTTGGGTGTTCTGGTGGTATTACTGGAGAAGACTGTCAGCCCCACGTTCCCCTGGAGGTGGGAGCACTGTGGTGATGGTGG
Organism: Apaloderma vittatum; assembly: GCF_000703405.1. NCBI lineage: Eukaryota > Metazoa > Chordata > Aves > Trogoniformes > Trogonidae > Apaloderma > Apaloderma vittatum. Next base: position 35,698 of record NW_009694874.1, read on the forward strand.
GCCCTGGAGATCAGCTCCATGGGCATCAGGGGTTTGTGACCAGGAGAGAAGGAGCTTGTCCTTCAGCATGGTGAAACGTGGGGGATCGCTGCTGAGAGAATCAGATGGAGTGCTCAGCATGGTCTTTGTCCAACAGGGATTGTTGATGCCCTGCTATCCTCCCACAGTTGTGTTTCTTCCCTCTCATTCACAGATGGAGCTTTTGCTTATTAGTGGCCCTTATGGAAAATGCTTATTTTTCTTAGGTGTTCTTGGAAGAAGAGGCTCAAGTTTGTAAACTCTGGTGCAAGGGAGGGCCTTAAGTGTTTGAATTTACACAGAGCTACTAAAAAACTTTGTTTCTGTCAGCAGTAAGCTAGAAAATGTAAACATGTTCCATTGATGGAAACATCTTTATATATACAATCCTCTGTTTTGCATTCTACATAAATGGCAACCATGAAGTTATGCATGCTGATAATTAAAATATCATGATAATGGGATAAGAGCAACTGGGAGCATAGTACTTTTATCACCTGAAAAAAGCTTTCAAAATCACTTGAGAGTGAGGAGCCTAAGAGCCCCTGGTGCGCAGGAAGATGTGGATACCAGCTCCTCTAGGCGCTATGGAAAAATCTTGGTGCCACTTGAATCAGCTTTCTGATATTTGCTTTTTGCATGGGCAATACAGACCAGGTATCTTGGTGGCCAGATTCTGCTGCCATTCAAGATGCTGATAAGCCACGTTACCTGTACCCTTTCCAGAAGAGCTCTTGTGGGTTCAGAGCTGCTGTTATTCTGCACGTTCCCTTTTCATTTGGGAGACTGTCTTGCCAACGTGCACACACACGCAGGGGTGTCCCACGTGCCCATGTAAGTGGAAATCATCAAAATCACCAAGTCTGAGGAGCAGAGATGTGTTTGCAAAACTTGCTCACAAAATCCCAAACCATGGAGGAATGTAGGGTTAATTTTTTGTCTTAGTATCAGCTGAAAGTAATGTATACCCCAAATTAATGCAGACAATGCCTAGTCTGGTCTGCAGGCCCTCTGTATTTTTGAATTCTTTTCTACTCAAACTCAATAAAAACATGGGGGTGGAAAGTGCTGCTGGGAATTTGCTTTTTGTTCTGCTTAAGTGCTGTATTTCTCAGCAGTCTTCAAGTTTCTCAGCATGAAGATATTGTTACATCAGAACTACCGTGGGTTTAACACAATTCTCAATTTGCAGGCAAATGGATTCATTGTGTTGGGGCTTATCCACAGAGGACTGTGAAACTACAAATTACAACCCAGCTGCATTCTCTTATCTGGATTATTTTTTTTTTCTTCATGTGCCCTGTTCACAAGTAGAAAGTGCAAGGAGAACCTTGAGTAAGACACGTAGGGCCAAAGTCAGAAGGGACCCTGACAGTGCAGAAGATCCTGCCTGTGTGGGTGAATGCTGTGTTAGGATGGGATGTGCAGGCTGGTGCCTCTTCCGAGCTGGATGGAGCTACTTTGTTTTCTCTTAGCAGAGGATGTGATGCCTCCGTGTTTAGGATTCTTGTGATTGCTTGAGGACTTTGTTTCTGTAACTATCCCTAGAAGACCAAGGCAGCTGGGGTAATATTCAACACACCCACTTGAAGAAGGGAGCTATCCTTTCTCTCAAATTGTTAAATATGGGAATAAAACAGGGGATCCACATGTTTATCTCTGTCAGCTGTTCTTCATGCTTTCCTCCTCCTTGAAGGTAATGATAAACCACCAGCAGGTCACTATGGGAGAGGCAGGAGGCACTTGCACTCTGTAGTAGCTTGAGTAGCTTGAGACAAGGCTTTACCTTGGCTTGCTTGCCCTGGACAGGTCTCGCCTACCTTGTCTCAGTTGCACAACCAAGGTCATGTTATGTACCAAAGCCCTGTGCCTGCAGACATGGACACCTGGCTTGGAGACAGTGCTGGAACAAACCAAACCTATCTGGGCAGAGGTGCTGCACTACCAATAGCCAGGACATCCTTTTGTCCTCTATTCTTCCAAGCAAAGGGCTGTATTACCTGATTTTAGTGATGCGCTGGACACCTGCTAGCCAGTAATAGGGTGAAAACTCAATGACCCCACGATAATGTTGTTATGTTTGTTTGCTTCCTTTCAAATGGCCGTGGATACGCAGGATGCTGACAAATGGGACCCGAAATCATGCATTTAGTTGACCAGGAAATAAATATATCAGAGTGACAGTACTTCTTTGGAGTCTTTTGGGACTTGGAAGTTGCTGGCCATTCTGTTTGCTGGCTCAGTTTAAGCAGCAGAAATGTCCATGTGTTCTGTCAAAGCACTTTACTTGTGACAGGCAAAGTGCTGCCCTGAACTCGAAAACCATTCAGAGCAAATAAATGCATTAGTTCAATGCAGAGTATCTTATATTTGATACACGCCACTTCCTAATCACTTTACTGAACATCTGGATTGCCTTGAAATGAAACCAGTGCTGGCGTCATCTTCAATTTGGACATGGGATCCATTTCTGAAGCCTTTTTTCCAGGAGAGCACCTCTTGGATCTCTATATTATTTAGGTTGGGTCCTACAGGTCTAATCTAGAGTAAATGAAATTAAGGGTTGCTTCAGGACTGAAGGAGGACAGAGAGTAGTACACAGGAGCCAGCTGAGCCCTTTGGTGCTTGTAGTCCAAATTGTAAAATCACATTAAAAAGTGCAGATGTTACTAAGGAGTGGGGATTTTCCGTGTGCCTTTGAAACGGAGTCAGTGCCTCTTTCTCTTGGGGAAGTACCCAGTACAGGTGTGTTCTTGCAGAATAAATGAGAATAATTAATTGCGACTTTTAACGTGGCATACAAGAGACAGAAATTAAACTCATTGTGTGGGTAAAAGACGTGAAAGAACACACAGCATGAAAAAACACTGGCTGCTCTGCGTGAAAAGTGAGAGCGAAGGGGATGCCATAATGAAGGATGCCATAATGCACTGGCGTCGCTGAAAGTTGGGCTCGGCTGTTGCAACATCTTTTTGTCAACATCTGTTTGTCTTTGACTTCATGAAAGTGGAACAAATCTCATTAGTTTTCTTTTTCTTGCGTTGAAACTTTGCACGATTGTTTCTGTTATTCTGGCAGCCAAAATGATGCTGGAATGTTTCACCTTCTTTTTCCAAGTTTTTGAGCTGCGTTGCTCTGTTGAGGTTTGTCACATAAATCATGAGGTTTTACTTCTGCTGCTAGCCAAATCTTAATCCTTATATCATAAGGCTTTTGTTGTTTGTTTTTGTTGTTATGTTTTTTTTCTCTTTAAAACTTCAGCTTCTGGAATCATGAGAATGCATGAAAAAATCTCTACTTCTGCTTTCTGTTATGTGTTCGTTTTTCCTTGAGCTTCTAGCACTGAGAGCTGTGGAGAAACTTCTGGGTGTCATCTGAAAGTCAAAAAACCCCAGAATTAATTAAATTTGTTTATTTTCTTTTTTCTTTTCTCTTTTTTTTTAAATACCAGTTAGACAATTTTTGGAAACTGTGAGTCATGATTTTGAATGTTTAGATTTGGCAATGCTGTAGTTCTCCGTGCCGCTCCCCCATGACCAGGAGTGTTGGAAGAAGTCATGTGGGGCTTGTCTCCACGGACAAGTTACAGCACAGAGAGCCAGGGTGTGAATTCGTGGTGCCCTAGTTATGTTGCACAGATTCCCTGTGTGGATGCAAAGTGTGTGATACCTACCCTTTGGAAGCGTTTTCAGGGCATAGAGCTGAGAGCAACGCTCTCCAGCTCGTGGCCTGAAGGTAGCACAGCCAATTCATGGGTCTAACCACGCTTGTTAGCATGGGCACAGCTCTGAGGTGATGCCACTGCGTGGGTCTTGAGGGCCTCCTGGCTGTGTTATGTGTTTATGGTGGGTGAGATGTCTTCTGGGTGCTCAGAGGGATGCTGAGCCTCCTCGGGTGCCAAGGGCTGGCTTCTCCTTGGAGCGCCCATCCTCTGTATCTCAAGGGGGAGCTGGATGGCTGGTCCATTCTCTGAGCCTGTTGGAGGGGAAGAAGGTGAGGACCTGTGGCTCTGGAGCTGGCCCTTCTGCTCAGAGGAGAGGCAGGGATGCCTAGCAGGAACCAAGGGCTGGGGATGG